>NC_057804.1:419498617-419499383 GCF_018294505.1 Triticum aestivum
TCGCGGTAGCGACGACGGACGCCGAGACGAGCACGCGACGCCACGGCCACCCTATCTATCTTAGGGTTACGCGAGTCGAGGCGGACGTCGTCGCAGTAGCGACGACGTAAAAATGTTGGTGTTTTAAAAATTTGGTAGAAATTTCAGAAAATGTTGTTCATTTCAAAAAATGTTCGTGTTTTAAAAAATGTTCTTGTTTTCCTAAAAAAATTCACAAATTCAAAAGTTGTTCATTTCTATAAATATGTTCTTGCTTTTTAGATTTTCTTATTAATTTAAAACTTGTTCGTAGTAGATCAATTT
The DNA here is from genome assembly GCF_018294505.1 of Triticum aestivum. Taxonomy (NCBI): domain Eukaryota; kingdom Viridiplantae; phylum Streptophyta; class Magnoliopsida; order Poales; family Poaceae; genus Triticum; species Triticum aestivum. Next base: position 419,498,921 of record NC_057804.1, read on the forward strand.
AATGTCGATTCAACCGAAAAGCATTAGATCAATTTACTTCAGTAAGCTATTTTTTGTTTAACTAAATTTTATTTCTGGATAGTATTAACCGAAAAGCATTAGATCAATTTACTTCAGTAAGCTATCTTAGGGTTACGCGAGTCGAGGCGGTCGTCGTCGCGGTAGCGACGACGGACGCCGAGACGAGCACGTGACACCACTGCCACCCTGTCTTAGCGTAAGGCGAGTCGAGGCGGACGTCGTCGCGGTAGCAACGACGGACGCCGAGACGAGCACGTGACACCACTGCCACCCTGTCTTAGCGTAACGCGAGTCGAGGCGGACGTCGTCGCAGTAGGGGACGACGGATGCCGAGACGACCACGTGACACCATTCCCACCCTGTCTATCTTACGGTTACGCGAGTCGAGGTGGACTTCGTCGCGGTAGCGACGTCGGACGCCGAGACGAGCACGTGACACCAC
>NC_057804.1:419499573-419500740 GCF_018294505.1 Triticum aestivum
CCACAGCCACCCTGTCTTAGCGTAACGCGAGTCGAGGCGGACGTCGTCGCGGTAGCGACGACGGACGCCGAGACGAGCACGTGACACCACTGCCTCCCTGTCTTAGCGTAACGCGAGTCGAGGCGGACGTCGTCGCGGTAGCGACGACGGACGCCGAGACGAGCACGTGACACCACTGCCACCCTGTCTTAGCGTAACGCGAGTCGAGGCGGATGTCGTCGCGGTAGCGACGACGGACACCGAGACGAGCACGTGACACCACTGCCACCCTGTCTTGGCGTAAACGCGAGTCGAGGCGGACGTCGTCGCGGTATGCTCGATATGTGCAAATACAACATGGCATCACAACATGACTCTACGACTCAAGTATTTATTCAATAGGCTCCGAAGAGCGAGATATTACAAACATGGGTCTCATGACCCAACATTCAGAGCATACAAATCAAAACACAAGCGGAAGCTTAACATGTCTGAGTACAGACATCTACAAATGAAAGGGGCTGAGAAGCCGGACTATCTACCAGATCCTGCCGAGGGCACAAGATCGTAGCTGAGGTATCAAGCTAAACGTCGAAAACCACGCGGAACTACTAGCGAGACTGACGTCTCTCTGCAAAAACATAAAATAGGCAAACATGAGTACAAATGTACCCAGCAAGACTTACATCAGAACTAGCTACATATGCATCATTTTCAACAAAGGGATGGTGGGGTTTAACTGCAGCAAGCCAGCTTTGACTCGGTGGCTATCCTGATCTACGACTGCAAGTAACTCTTTTGAGGTGGCGCACACGAGTCCACATATTCACCATATCAATACACCACTATGGATCCGCTCCCGTCTCCCTACGAGAACGCCATCCATAGCACTCACGCTTATCTTGCGTATTTTAGAGTATCCACTTTCACTTGTCTATGAACTGATATAAGCAACCCAGAAGTCCTTTTCCGTGGACACGGCTATTCGAATAGATAATGTTAACCCTGCAGGGGTGTACTTATTCATACATGTTTTCACCACTTAGCGTCTGCACACGACATGTGCTCGGCAGACTTCAAGCGAAAGCCGACGTGGGTGTAGACCACGACCTACCTAAACACTCAAGTCTCTAGTCCAGGTTTATCGCCTATTCGGGTTCCATCCATGAGGAGATCCGGCCGGAGTTT
>NC_057804.1:419500750-419501512 GCF_018294505.1 Triticum aestivum
CTCTTACCGGGAAATGTCTCCTAGTGTTACCGCTGAGCCATGGTAGCATGCTACTGCTCTGGAACACTTAGGCTGGCCGGCATGTGTCCTTCTTCGTTCCTGTGTCTGTCCCTTCGGGGAAATGTCACGCTTTGAGTACCGGAGTCCTGTTAGCCCGCTACAGCCCGGTTTACCGGAGTCCTGCTAGCCCAGTGCTACAGCCCGGACCCACTTGCTGATGACCGACACGTTCGAAGCTGGGTCATGGATGCCTGTCCCTGTAAGTCTGTGCCACTTTGGGTTTACGACTAGTCATGTCAGCCCGGGCTCTTTATCATATGGATGCTAGCGACACTATCATATACGTGAGCCAAAAGGCGCAAACGGTCCCGGGCAAAGGTAAGGCGACACCCGTGGGAATACCGTGCGTGAGGCCGCAAAGTGATATGAAGTGTTACCGGCTAGATCGATGTGACATCGAGTCGGGGTCCTGACAACAAGCACGTGACACCACTGCCACCCTGTCTTAGCGTAACGCGAGTCGAGGCGGACGTCGTCGCGGTAGCGACGACGAACGCCGAGACGAGCACGTGACACCACTGCCTCCCTGTCTTAGCGTAACGCGAGTCGAGGCGGACGTCATCGCGGGAGCGACAACGGACGCCGAGACGAGCACGTGACACAACTGCCTCCCTGTCTTAGCGTAACGCGAGTCGAGGCGGACGTCGTCGCGGGAGCGACGACGGACGCCCAGACGAGCACGTGACACCACTGCCTCCCTAT
>NC_057804.1:419502311-419502816 GCF_018294505.1 Triticum aestivum
GGACGTCGTCGCGGTAGCGACAACGGACGCGGAGACGAGCACGTGACACCACTGCCACCCTGTCTTAGGGTAACGCGAGTCGAGGCGGACGTCGTCGCGGTAGCGATGACGGACGCCGAGACGAGCACGTGACAACACTGCCACCCTGTCTTAGGGTAACGCGATTCGAGGCGGACGTCGTCGCGGTAGCGATGACGGACGCCGAGACGAGCACGTGACAACACTGCCACCCTGTCTTAGGATAACGCGATTCGAGGCGGACGTCGTCGTGGGAGCGATGACGGACGCCGAGACGAGCACGTGACACCACTGCCATCCTGTCTTAGCGTAACGCGAGTCGAGGCGGACGTCGTCGCGGTAGCGACGACGGACACCGAGACGAGCACGTGACACCACTGCCTCCCTGTCTTAGCGTAACGCGAGTCGAGGCGGACGTCGTCGCGGTAGCGACGACGGACGCCGAGAAGAGCACGTGACACCACTGCCTCCCTATCTTGGCGTAACG
>NC_057804.1:419504825-419505343 GCF_018294505.1 Triticum aestivum
CGACGACGGACGCCGAGACGAGCACGTGACACCACTGCGACCCTGTCTTAGCGTAACGCGAGTCGAGGCGGACATCGTCGCGGTAACGACGACGGACGCCGAGACGAGCACGTGACACCACTGCCACCCTGTCTTAGCGTAACGCGAGTCGAGGCGGACGTCGTCGCGGTAGCCACGACGGACGCCAAGACGAGCACGTGACACCACTGCCATCCTGTCTTAGCGTAACGCGAGTCGAGGCGGACGTCCTCGCGGTAGCGACGACGGACGTCGAGACGAGCACGTGACACCACTGCCACCCTATCTTAGCGTAACGCGAGTCGAGGCGGACGTCGTCGCGGTAGCGACGACGGACGTCGAGACGAGCATGTGACACCACTGCCACCCTGTCTTAGCGTAACGCGAGTCGAGGCGGACGTCATTGCGGTAGCGACGACGAACGCCGAGACGAGCACGTGACACCACTGCCACCGTGTCTTAGCGTAATGCGAGTCGAGGCGGACGTCGTCGCGGTAGCG
>NC_057804.1:420452943-420488876 GCF_018294505.1 Triticum aestivum
GCGCCTGAGAGAGAGGAACAAAATATTAGTTAAGGGCTCAAGCTAGCATGAAGAATGATATTGCTATGTAAATAGGTCATTTTGGAGCTAAGAAAGGTTATTATGTCATTTTCGAGGAAAATAAGCTAAGTTTAGGTCATTTTCGAGGTAACCAAGATTATTATGCCATTTTTGACCAAAGTATGCTAATTATGTCATTATTGAGCTATCCAAGGTTATTATGTCATTTTAGAGCTAACTATAGCATATTTAGGCATTCTATAGAGCTATCTAAGGTCATTTTAGAGCTAATTATGCCATGAATGAACTAGCTAAGATTAGTTTAGGTCGTTATTGAGCTATCGAAGTGTTGGGGAACGTAGTAATTTCAAAATTTTCTTACGCACACGCAAGATCATGATGATGCATAGCAACAAGAGGGGAGAGTGTTGTCCACGTACCCTCGTAGACCGAAAGCGGAAGCGTTAGAACAACGCGGTTGATGTAGTCGTACGTCTTCATGATCCGACCGATCCAAGTACCGAACGTACGGCACCTCCGAGTTCAGCACACGTTCAGCTCGATGACGATCCCCGGACTCCGATCCAGCAGGGTGTCGGGGAAGAGTTCCGTCAGCACGACGGCGTGGTGACGGTGATAATGTTCTACCGATGTAGGGCTTTGCCTAAGCACCGCTACGATATAACCGAGGTGGAATATGGTGGAGGGGGGCACTGCACACGGCTAAGGAACGATCACAAAGATCAACTTGTGTGTCTTGGGGTGCCCCCTTGCCCCCGTATATAAAGGAGGAAGGGGGAGGTGCGGCTGGCCCCCTAGGGGTGCGCCTGGAGGAGTCCTACTCCCACCGGGAGTAGGACTCCCTCCTCTTGCCTTGTTGGAGAAGGAAAGGGGGGAGGGGAAAGAGGAAAGGCCCCCCCCCTTTCCTTGTCCTATTCGGACTAGGGGGAGGGGCGCGCGGCCTGCCCTGGCCGGCCCTCCTCTTCTCCCTCATGGCCCATGTAGGCCCATTAACCCCCGGGGGGGGGGGGTTCCGTAACCCCTCGGTACTCCGGTAAAATCCCGATTTCACCCGGAACGATTCCGATATCCAAATATAGGCTTCCAATATATCAATATTTATGTATCGACCATTTCGAGACTCCTCGTCATGTCCGTGATAATATCCGGGACTCTGAACAAACTTCGGTACATCAAAACTTATAATACCGAGAGGGCCCAGAGAGGGCCCAGAGATACCTCTCCCACAATCGGAGTGACAGAACCTAATCTCGAAATACGCCAACTCAACATGTACCTTTAGAGACACCTGTAGAGCTCCTTTATAATCACCTAGTTACGTTGTGATGTTTGGTAGCACACAAAGTGTTCCTCCGCTAAACGGGAGTTGCATAATCTCATAGTTGTAGGAACTTTGTATAAGTCATGAAGAAAGCAATAGCAACATACTAAACGATCAAGTGCTAGGCTAACGGAATGGGTCAAGTCAATCACATCATTCTCCTAATGATGTGATCCCGTTAATCAAATGACAACACATGTCTATGGTTAGGAAACATAACCATCTTTGATCAACAAGCTAGTCAAGTAGAGGCATACTAGTGACAATATGTTTGTCTATGTATTCACACATGTATCATGTTTCCGGGTAATACAATTCTAGCATGAATAATAAACATTTATCATGATATGAGGAAATAAATAATAACTTTATTATTGCCTCTAGGGCATATTTCCTTCAGTCTCCCACTTGCACTAGAGTCAATAATCTAGTTCACATCGCCATGTGATTTAACACCAATATTCATATCTGTATATGATTAACACCCATAGTTCACATCGTCATGTGACCAACACCCAAAGGGTTTACTAGAGTCAATAATCTAGTTCACATCGCTATGTGATTAACACCCAAAGAGTACTAAGGTGTGATCATGTTTTGCTCATGAGAGAAGCTTAGTCAACGGGTCTATCACATTCAGAGCCGTATGTATTTTGGAAATATTCTATGTCTACAATGCTCTGCACAGAGCTACTCTAGCTAATTGCTCCCACTTTATATATGTATCCAGATTGAGACTTAGAGTCATCTGGATCGGTGTAAAAGCTTGCACCGATGTAACTCTTTACGACGGGCTCTTTTGTCACCTCCATAAACGAGAAACATATCCTTAGTCTTTTTCAGGTATTTCAGGATGTTCTTGACCTGTGTCCAATGATCCACTCCTGGATTACTTTGGTACCTCCCTGCTAAACTTATTGCTAAGCATACGTCAGGTCTGGTACACAGCATTGCATACATGATAGAGCCTATGGCTGAAGCATAGGGAACATCTTTCATTTTCTCTCTATCTTCTGTTGTGGTTGGGCATTGAGTCTGACTTAATTTCACACCTTGTAATACAGGCAAGAACCCTTTCTTTGCTTGATCCATTTTGAACTTTTTCAAAACTTTATCAAGGTATGTGCTTTGTGAAAGTCCAATTAAGCGTCTTGATCTATCTCTATAGATCTTGATGCCCAATATGTAAGCAGCTTCACCGAGGTCTTTCATTGAAAAACTTTTATTCATGTATCCCTTTATGCTATCCAGAAATTCTATATCATTTCCGACCAACAATATGTCATCTACATATAATATCAGAAATGCTACAGAACTCCCACTCACTTTCTTGTAAATACAGGCTTCTCCAAAAGTCTGTATAAAACCATATGCTTTGATCACACTATCAAAGCGTTTATTCCAACTCCGAGATGCTTGCACCAGTCCATAAATGGATTGCTGGAGCTTGCACACTTTGTTAGCACCTTTTGGATCGACAAAACCTTTCGGTTGCATCATATACAACTCTTCTCCAGAAATCTATTCAGGAATCCAGTTTTGACATCCATTTGCCAAATTTCATAATCATAAAAGCGGCAATTGCTAACATGATTTGGACAGACTTAAGCATCGCTACGGGTGAGAAAGTCTCATCGTAGTCAACCCCTTGAAATTGTCGAAAACCTTTCGCAACAAGTCGAGCTTTGTATACAGTTACATTACCATCAGCATCAGTCTTCTTCTTGAAGATCCATTTATTCTCAATGGCTTGCCGATCATCGGGCAAGTCATCCAAAGTCCATACTTTGTTCTCATACATGGATCCCATCTCAGATTTCATGGCTTCATGCCATTTTGCGGAATCTGGGCTCATCATCGCTTCCTCATAGTTCGCAGGTTCGTCATGGTCAAGTAACATGACTTCCAGAATAGGATTACCGTACCACTCTGGTGTGGATCTTACTCTGGTAGACCTACGAGGTTCAGTAGAAACTTGATCTGAAGTTTCATGATCAATATCATTAGCTTCCTCACTAATTGGTGTAGTTGTCACAGGAACCGGTTCTTGTGATGAACTACTTTCCAATAAGGGAGCAGGTACAGTTACCTCATCTAGTTCTACTTTCCTCCCACTCACTTCTTTCGAGAGAAACTCCTTCTCTAGAAAGGATCCGAATTTAGCAACGGAAATCTTGCCCTCAGATCTGTGATAGAAGGTGTACCCAATAGTCTCTTTTGGGTATCCTATGAAGACACATTTGTCCGATTTGGGTTCGAGCTTATCTGGTTGAAGTTTCTTCACATAAGCATCGCAGCCCCAAACTTTAAGAAACGACAACTTTGGTTTCTTGCCAAACCACAGTTCATAAGGCGTCGTCTCAACGGATTTTGATGGTGCCCTATTTAACGTGAATGCGGTCGTCTCTAAAGCATAACCCCAAAACGATAGCGGTAAATCAGTAAGAGACATCATAGATCGCACCATATCTAGTAAAGTATGATTACTACATTAGACACACCATTTCGTTGTGGTGTTCCGGGTGGCATGAGTTGCGAAACTATTCCGCATTGTTTCAAATGTAAACCAAACTCGTAACTCAAATATTCTCCTCCACGATCAGATCGTAGAAATTTTATTTTCTTGTTACGATGATTTTCCACTTCACTCTGAAATTCTTTGAACTTTTCAAATGTTTCAGACTTGTGTTTCATCAAGTAGATATACCCATATCTGCTCAAATCATCTGTGAAGGTGAGAAAATAACGATACCCGCCACGAGCCTCAATATTCATTGGACCACATACATCAGTATGTATGATTTCAAATAAATCAGTTGCTCGCTCCATAGTTCCGGAGAACGGTGTTTTAGTCATCTTGCCCATGAGGCACGGTTCACAAGTACCAAGTGATTCATAATCAAGTGATTCCAAAAGTCCATCAGTATGGAGTTTCTTCATGCGCTTTACACCGATATGACCTAAACGGCAGTGCCACAAATAAGTTGCACTATCATTATCAACTCTGCATCATTTGGCTTCAACATTATGAATATGTGTATCACTACTATCGAGATTCAATAAAAATAGACCACTCTTCAAGGGTGCATGACCATAAAAGATATTACTCATATAAATAGAACAACCATTATTCTCTGATTTAAATGAATAACCGTCTCGCATCAAATAAGATCCAGATATAATGTTCATGCTCAACGCTGGCACCAAATAACAATTATTTAGGTCTAAAACTAATCCCGATGGTAGATGTAGAGGTATCGTGCTGACCGCGATCACATCGACTTTGGAACCATTTCCCACGCACATCGTCACCTCGTCCTTAGCCAATCTTTGCTTAATCCGTAGTCCCTGTTTCGAGTTGCAAATATTAGCAACGGAACCAGTATCAAATACCAAGGTACTACTGCGAGCATTAGTAAGGTAGACATCAATAACATGTATATCACATATACCTTTGTTCACTTTGACATCCTTCTTATCCGCCAAATACTTGGGGCAGTTCCACTTCCAGTGTCCAGTCTTCTTGCAGTAGAAGCACTCAGTCTCAGGCTTAGGTCCAGGCTTGGGTTTCTTATCTTGAGCAGCAACTTGTTTGCTGTTTTTCTTGAAGTTCCCCTTCTTCTTCCCTTTGCCCTTTTTCTTGAAACTGGTGGTCTTATTGACCATCAACACTTGATGCTCCTTCTTGATTTCTACCTCCGCAGCCTTTAGCATTGCGAAGAGCTCGGGAATAGTCTTGTCCATACCTTGCATATTATAGTTCACCATGAAGCTTTAGTAACTTAGTGATGGTGACTAGAGAATTCTGTCAATCACTATCTTATCTGGAAGATTAACTCGCACTTGATTCAAGCGATTGAAGTACCCAGACAACCTGAGCACCTGCTCACTAGTTGAGCGATTCTCCTCCATCTTTTAGCTATAGAACTTGTTGGAGACTTCATATCTCTCAACTCGGGTATTTGCTTGAAATGTCAACTTCAATTCCTGGAACATCTCATATGGTCCATGACGTTCAAAACATCTTTGAAGTCCCGATTCTAAGTCGTTAAGCATGGTGCACTAAACTATCAAGTAGTCATCATATTGAGCTAGACAAACATTCATAACGTCTGCATCTGCTCCTGCAATAGGTCTGTCACCTAGCGGTGCATTAAGGACATAATTCTTCTGTGCAGCAATGAGGATAAACCTCAGATCACAGATACAATCCGCATCATTGCTACTAACATCTTTCAACACAATTTTCTCTAGGAACATATCAAAATAAACATATGAAAGCAACAACGCGAGTTATTGATATACAACATAATTTGCAAAAATACTACCAGGACTAAGTTCATGATAAATTTAAGTTTCAATTAATCATATTACTTAAGAACTCCCACTTAGACAGACATCTCTCTAGTCATCTAAGTAATCACGTGATCTAAATCAACTAAACCATGTCCGATCATCACGTGAGATGGAGTAGTTTTCAATGGTGAACATCACTATGTTGATCATATCTACTATATGATTCACGCTCGACCTTTCGGTCTCCGTGTTCCGAGGCCATATCTGTATATGCTAGGCTCGTCAAGTTTTAATCTAAGTATTCCGCGTGTGCAACTGTTTTGCACCTGTTGTATTTGAACGTAGAGCCTATCACACCCGATCATCATGTGGTGTCTCAGCACGAAGATCTTTCGCAACGGTGCATACTCAGGGAGAACACTTCTTGATAATTTAGTGAGAGATCATCTTCAAATGCTACCGTCAATCAAAGCAAGATAAGATGCATAAAGGATAAACATCACATGCAATCAATATAAGTGATATGATATGGCCATCGTCATCTTGTGCTTGTGATCTCCATCTCCGAAGCACCGTCGTGATCACCATCGTCACCGGCGCAACACCTTGATCTCCATCATAGCATCATTGTCTTTACGCCATCTATTGCTTCTACGACTATCGCTACCGCTTAGTGATAAAGTAAAGCAATTATAGGGCGTTTGCATTTCATACAATAAAGCGACAACCATATGGCTCCTGCCAGTTGCTGATAACTTCGGTTACAAAACATGATCATCTCATAAATATAGCATCACGTCTTGACCATATCACATCACAATATGCCCTGCAAAAACAAGTTAGACGTCCTCTACTTTGTTGTTGCAAATTTTGCGTGGCTGTTACGGGCTGAGCAAGAACCGTTCTTACCTATGCATCAAAACCACAAAGATAGTTCGTCAAGTTAGTGCTGTTTTAACTTCTCAAGGACCGGGCGTAGCCACACTCGGTTCAACTAAAGTGAGAGAGACAGACACCTACCAGTCACCTTTAAGCACGAGTGCTCATAAAGTCTCGCGTAAGCATACTCGTAATGTCGGTCCGGACCGCTTCATCTCACAATACCGCTGAACCAAAGTATGACATGCTGGTAAGTAGTATGACTTGTATCACCCACAGCTCACTTGTGTTCTACTCGTGCATATGACATCTATGCATAAAACCTGGCTCGGATGCCACTGTTGGGGAATGTAGTAATTTCAAATTTTTCCTACGCATACGCAAGATCATGGTGATGCATAGCAACGAGAGGGGAGAGTGTTGTCCACATACCCTCGTAGACCGAAAGAGGAAGCGTTAGAACAACGCGGTTGCTGTAGTCGTACGTCTTCACGATCCGACTGATCCAAGTACCGAACGTACGGCACCTCAGAGTTCAGCACACGTTCAGCTCGATGACGATCCCCGGACTCTGATCCAGCAGGGTGTCGGGGAAGAGCTCCGTTAGCACGACGGCGTGGTGACGGTGATAATGTTCTACCGACGCAGGGCTTCACCTAAGCACCGCTACAATATAACCGAGGTGGAATATGGTGGGGGGGCACTGCACACGACTAAGGAATGATCATGAAGATCAACTTGTGTGTCTTGGGGTGCCCCCTTGCCCCTGTATATAAAGGAGGGAGAGGGAGGTGCGGCCGGCCCCCTAGGGGTGCGCCTGGAGGAGTCCTACTCCCACCGGGAGTAGGACTCCCTCCTCTTGCCTTGTTCGAGAAGGAAAGGGGGGAGGGGAAAGAGGAAAGGGGGGCGCCGCCCCCCCCTTCCTTGTCCTATTCGGACTAGGGGGGAGGGGGCGTGCAGCCTGCCCTGGCCGGCCCTCCTCTTCTCCCTCATGGCCCATGTAGGCCTATTAACCCCTGGGAGCGTTCCAGTAACCCCTCGGTACTCCGGTAAAATCCCGATTTCACCCGGAACGATTCTGATATCCAAATATAGGCTTCCAATATATCAATCTTTATGTCTCGACCATTTTGAGGCTCCTCGTCATGTCCGTGATCATATCCGGGACTCTGAACAACCTTCGGTACATCAAAACTTATAAACTCATAATAAAACTGTCATCGTAACGTTAAGCGTGCGGACCCTACGGGTTCGAGAACTATGTAGACATGACCTAGAACTGTTTCCGGTCAATAACCAATAGCGGAACCTGGATGTTCATATTGGCTCCTACATATTCTACGAAGATCTTTATCAGTCAAACCGCATAACAACATACGTTGTTCCCTTTGTCATCGGTATGTTACTTGCCCAAGATTCAATCGTCGGTATCCAATACCTAGTTTAATCTCATTACCAGCAAGTCTCTTTACTCGTTACGTAATGCATCATTCTATAACTAACTCATTAGCTACATTGCTTGCAAGGCTTATAGTGATGTGCATTACCGAGAGGGCCCAGAGATACCTCTCCGACAATCGGAGTGACAAAACCTAATCTCGAAATACGCCAACTCAACATGTACCTTCAGAGACACCTGTAGAGCTCCTTTATAATCATCTAGTTACGTTGTGATGTTTGGTAGCACACAAAGTGTTCCTCCGGTAAACGGGAGTTGCATAATCTCATAGTTGTAGGAACTTTGTATAAGTCATGAAGAAAGCAATAGCAACATACTAAACGATCAAGTGCTAGGCTAACGGAATGGGTCAAGTCAATCACATCATTCTCCTAATGATGTGATCCCGTTAATCAAATGATAACACATGTCTATGGTTAGGAAACATAACCATCTTTGATCAACAAGCTAGTCAAGTAGAGGCATACAAGTGACACTATGTTTGTCTATGTATTCACACATGTATCATGTTTCCGGGTAATACAATTCTAGCATGAATAATAAACATTTATCATGATATGAGGAAATAAATAATAACTTTATTATTGCCTTTAGGGCATATTTCCTTCACAAAGGTAGTTATGCCATTTATTAACTAACTAAAGCATATTAAGTCATTTTATAGAGCTATCTAAGGTTATTATGTCATTTTCGAGCTAAATATGTCATAAATGAACTATCTAGCATGAAGAATGAATTGCATGAATCATGTAGCAAACCACATGCCCAGTTATCCCCGTACTCAAACAGGTTGGATCTCCCTTGATGGTGTGGCACACCTTCCATTTGGTCGCACTTATCCTTGGCCCTTTGGTGTTCGACTTTCCATTGGGCAGAGCACCACGCATCCACCAACGCCTCCCAATAGTCCATCTTATCCACACGCCATCTCGGGGGCACCTAAGTGAGTCAAGAGAAATTTCAGCGCTACGCCTACGAATCAAATCAAGAAAACTAAGTTCAAGGCCTTAAGAATAGGTAATTACCTGCATGTACTTCTCCTTACTTAGAAACTAGCTGCAACACTTCTGCTTGCCCCTCCTAATACCCTTTGAGGCGTAGTAGTTTTGAACGGCCTGCACCCGAGCTTCGTGCCTTATGTTCTGAAGTAGGCGCTTGCACTCGTTTTCGACAACCATACACGCAGCGTCCTGCTCTCCCTCTGAAACCCTGTAGAAGGTCTACAATCAAACAAGACAACACTGATTAGTACAATCACTAGGTAGTGTAAAGGAGAAATTACCCAAAACCGACGGAACACAATGTCGGCCACCGTCTCACACAAGACACCGTCGACTCTATCCTCCACCGGGGCCGGGGCAACCGAGTACAGCTCCCAGGTCAGTGCTAGCTGTGGAACCTGACCCTCACCGGGCAACGTGACCCACCCACGGAAGTGTTGTCGGCAAAGCACACCAAGGACCTGGTTGGGCCTACGGGAACCACGGGGGCATACCCAGCCCCTGCAGTATGACAAGGCCAACACATTAGATATTAATTTGAAGGAACATGAAGACAAAAGGTTAAAAAATAGTAAATGCACTTACTTCAACCCTTTAGGCGCAATCAACCACCTCTGGTCGGGGGTCGTCGACACGGGTGGGAGCTTTGTACAACCACGCTTGTAGACCTTCTTGCCCTTCTCAACCAGCTCGTCGTCGATGTAGCTATCATCTGAAAAGGTGTCCTCGTTACCATCCTCCGAGCCACTAGCCTCCGGAGTCTCGTGGGCCGAAGACCCCGTGACCGGAGTCTTCTGGGACGAAGACCCCGTGACCGGAGTCTTCTGGGACAAAGACCCCGTGACCGGAGTCTTCTGGGACGAAGATGTCACAACCCTAGATTGATGACTGTAATTAGTTCCACCAGTGAGCTTCAAGCATCATGTTTAAATTCAAGGAATTTTAATTGAGGGAATTTTAAGCCTCGAAATTTAAGTAAAGAGGGGCAAAGAACCCTGGAAAAATCACATTCTATGTCTTCCAAAATGTTCTTATAATTGTTTGATATTTTTGGCAAGGTTTCTGAACCAAACCAAAAATAGTGAACATTTTTGTGGAATATTTTGGGCATGGAATTTAAATCAATATTGTATTTGGATTTGGTTTTATATTCTTAATATATGGAATATAATTTCAGATAACTCTAAATTAATTTATGTGCCTTTGGATAATCGCATTGTGCAATATAAAAATATTCAGAGGAATGTTGTCACTGTTTTTACATTTGTTGGAATTTAAAAACAGTGGAAAAATGATTAAATAAAGGAAAACCGAACAAAAATTAAAAACAGAGCAGAAAACCCACCTGGGCCACTTACCTGGCGCGGCCAGCTGGACGGCCCAGCCCACTGGCCGGAGCGGTTGTCTTCAACTTCTGCCAGTAGGCAGAGGCGTGTCGACGCCTGCGCGCCCGAGGCCTCCACCTCCTCCCTGCCCGCCTCACGCCCCGAGACTCTCTCCCAATGCCACGGAGACGGCCACGAACACCCCCCTCCTCTCTCTGGAACTCCTCCCCCTTCTCTGCTCTCTCTCCTGCGACAACCTCAGCTTAGGCCGTCGCCGCCGCTCGCTGCCAATGCGCCCACCGAGCTCGCCTGACCTCCTCACCGTATCCCTAGGATCCGCCGTGGCTCTACACGTCAACGAGATGAACAAAACAAGCCCGGGAGCTCCTCAGCATCGCCATCGCCGTCGTCCTCATCCTCGGGAGTCGACCACCGCTGTCGTTGATTCGCCGGCCACAGGACATCCCCGAGCAAGCAGAGCCCCTCTTCGTGATCACTGTGAGCTTCATCGTCGTTTCCCCTTAACCCTGCGGCCTAGCGCTCGCTGTAGCCGCCGTTTTCCATGACGCCCGAAGCACGCCACCGCACGAGCTTGTTGCCGACGAGGCTCCGTTGGCCAATCAGTCCTGTTCTTATGGTCGTTGTCTTTTCAAGAGCATGCAGAACACGTAGGTGCTACCCGTTGATCCTTTCGTGCACGGTGTCGTCGTTTTCATCAGTGCCGATCTCCGGCCGCCGCTTAGCTTGATGCGGCCATCACCACAGACCACCGCAGCCCCTTCTGCTTGCTCCATCAGATGCGCTGCACCGCCAGCTCACCGTAGTCGCAAACCACGCGTGAAGGGGTGCTCCGTAGCGCCGTCCCGAGCAACTCCGACGAGTCCCCGCCGTTGCTATGGTCGCCGGCGTCAACTGCGACATGGCGCCAGTTTAATTAGCACTAATGGCCTTACTAAACACCCCTAGAGCCATTGCCATGTGGGCCCCTGTGCCTGTTTAGGTTAACTTAATTTCTGTTTAGATTAGTACATAACCCAGCGGGATTGACATGTCAGCATTGACTTCGCTGACGTGGACGTTGACCGGACCCACCTGTCAGCCACACGAACTAGCCCTGTCTCACTGACGTGTGGACCCCACACGCCAGGTTTGACCTGGACCAGGTATGTTGACCCGCTGAGGTCAGCATGACGCAATGCTGACGCAGTTAATCCTTTTTGGATTTAAAATAATTCAGAGAATTCTAGAAATTGCTTTGAACTTCAAAAAAAACATAGAAATTTAACCGTAACTCCAAATGAAATAATTTATATATGCAAATTATCAGAAAAATCCAATCTATCCATCTGTACCATTTTCATGTATGTTAGAACAACTTATGACTACTTTTTAGGACAATTCAATTAAATGGCATTTAAGAAATCACATATGGAGTTTGAATATGGATATTTGATTCAAACCAACTTCATTTAATTTGGTTACTAGTCGCATTAGCTCAAACCACAGCATATTGCCATGTCACACTCATGCATCATATTGTTGCATTGCATTGATTGTGTTCTTTCTCTGTTGCCGGTGTTTGTCCCCCCCCTCAGTAGACGTTGTTCCGACGATGAGTTCGATGACACCGATGAAGAACTATTTCTATATTCAGAGGTGCCAGGCAAGCAAAACCCCCTTATTCATTCCAATACAATCCCACTCTCTCGCTCCTGCTCTCTTTTACTGCAATAGGACAACAACGATTCAACTGTTACATGCTGCGGTAGTTGAACCCCTTTCCTCTGCATGACCTGTCATTGCCACAGTAAATAGATGAAACCCACTAGCATGAGTAGGAGTTGTTTGAGCCCTGATGTGGCTACTCATTCATGTTTGTTGTCATGCCTGCTATTGCTTAGAGTTGAGTCAGGTCTGATTCATCGGGGATGAATCAGAGGTGTGTGAACATGTCCTACTATTGAGAGCTAATGTGTGAACATGATTTGGTAAAGGTAGCGATGAGAGGCCATGTAGGAGTACATGGTGGGTTGTCTCATTGCAGCCGAACTCAGGAACTGAGTTCTGTGTTTGTGATCCATGAATAGCTACTACCACACATTGGGTTCCGGTAACTCGGCCCCTCTCAACTTATTAATCAACCTGCTCTCTCTCCAGGAGTTGCAACTAGTTTCTGGTGTTTGTAGGTAGTGTTAGTAGTCTACCAAGTGGCACCCGGTACAGGTGGGCTTGGGACAGACTAGGCACAGTGGCACGGTTTGAAATTGAAAGAGAGTCCTATAAAAAGGTCTAACTTCCAAACTATGACTTTTTTCATTCATTCTCCTTTAGTTTTTTTCTCTATCTAGAAGTGGAATAGAATAACCCAGTTGAAGGGTAATGATCATACGTCTGTAATACATTGTATGGCCCAGAATAGGTCCTATTCTTCTACCTTTTCCAGGTAGTCGATGGCTATTCACAGCTACCACCTTAACACCAAAGAAGAGTTCGACCCAATGCTTTATTTCTGTCTTAGTGAATCCCGATTCGACATTAAAAGTATATTGATTCTTTCCTAATAAACGAACCAAGTGGCACCCGGATGGTGGGCTTGGGAACCCTGCACACATCGTTTGGGGCCGTGAGCGACACCTTGGCCGGATCTCCTTGCGGATGGAACCCGAATAGGCGATAAACCTGGACTAGAGACTTGTGTGGTTAGTCAGGTCGTGGCTGACTCCCTCGCCAGGCTTCCGTTTGAAGGTTGCTGAGATACACGACGTGTACATGGTGGTAACTGGAGAGAGCGTGTGTGAAGAAGTAGACCCCTGCAGGGTTAACATTATCTACTCGAATAGCCGTGTCTGCGGTAAAGGACTTCTGGGTTGCCTGTACAGTTCATAGATAACTTGAAGTGGATACTCTAAAATGCGCAAGATAAGCGTGAGTGCTATGGATGGAATTCTCGTAGGTAGACAGGAGCGGATCCATAGTGGTGTATTGATATGGTGAATATGTGGACTCGTGTGCGCCACCTCAAAAGAGTTACTTGTAGTCGTAGCTTAGGATAGCTACCGAGTCAAAGCTGGCTTGCTGCAGTTAAACCCCACCATCCCTTTGTTGATAATGATGCATATGTAGTTAGTTCTGATGTAAGTCTTGCTGGGTAGATTTGTACTCATGTTTGCCTATTTTACGTTTTTGCAGAGACTTCCGTCTCACTAGTAGTTTCGCGTGGACTTCGATGTTTAGCTTGTTACCTCAGCTACGATCTTGTGCCCTCGGCAGGATCTGGTAGATAGTCAGGCTTCTCAGTCTTTTTCATTTGTAGATGTCTGTACTCAGACATATTGAGCTTCCGCATGTGCTTTGACTTGTATGCTCTGAATGCTAGGTCGGGAGACCCATGTTTGTAATATCTCGCTCCTCAGAGCCTATTGAATAAAATACTTGAGTTGTAGAGTCATGTTGTGATGCCATGTTGTATTTGCACATATCGAGCATATTGTGTGTATGTTATTGAAATGCTTGGTATGTGTGGGATCTAACTATCTAGTTGTTTATTCTTGGTAGCCTCTCTTACCGGGAAATGTCTCCTAGTGCTTCCACTGAGCCATGGTAGCTTGCTACTGCTCCGGAACACTTAGGCTGGCCGGCATGTGTCCTTCTTCGTTCTTGTGTCTGTCCCTTCGGGGAAATGTCACGCGGTGTCTACCGGAGTCCTGTTAGCCTGCTACAACTCGTTTTACCGGAGTCCTGCTAGCCCAGTTGCTACAGCCCGGATTCACTCGCTGATGACCGACACGTTCGTTGCTGGGTCATGTATGCCTATCCCTGTAAGTTAGTGCCACTTTGGGTATACGACTAGCCATGTCAGCCCGGGTTCTTTGTCATATGGATGCTAGTGACACTATCATATACGTGAGCCAAAAGGCGCAAACAGTCCCGGGCCTGGTAAGGCGACACCCGTGGGAATACCGTGCGTGAGGCCGCAAAGTGATATGAGGTGTTACATGCTAGATCGGTGTGGCATAGGATCGGAGTCTTGACAAATGACCCCATGACCGGAGTCTTCTGAGACAAAGACTCTGGGACCGGACTCATGTGGGGCGAAGGATCAGCGACCCGAGTCTGGTCGGGGGAATGATCAGGGACCGGAGGCTCATGGACCAGAGTCCGAGATGGGTCCATGTCAGACGGAGCACTCCTGTGGTAGGGTGAATCATCTGAGGGTGGCGGCAAGGAAGGCATAACAACCTTCCTACCTCTCCTGCTGCCACGTCCACCTCTAGCAGGCTTCTTCGTCCTCCCCCGACCTCTCCCAGCCGAAGAAGAAGCGCCCGCCGCAGTTGTCTGCATATTGTCTAGCAGCACTCTCCGGAGGGGCTGGGCTGCAATAACGGAACCACCCCTCCCAGTAGCGCTCGCAGGAGGATCGGGGCGCTCTAGACCCTTGCCCACTATCATGTCAACACCTGCAATGACAAAAAGTAAAGGAAATTAGTACAACATAAAAAAATTGGATACCTAACATGAACATAATAATATGTATATAATTTAAGTGTACCATAATAAAAATACACCCGATCAACACAAATAAATATGGGGTCGGGGTGTGGTGTCAGGGTGTCGGGGTGTTGGGGTGTCGTGCCGAGGTGTCGGGGTGTCGGGTGTCGGGGTGTGGGTTGGGGTGTTGTGCCGAGGTGTCGGGGTCGGGGTGTGGTGTCAGGGTGTCAGTTGGTCAAGGGTCGGGGTCGGGGTGTGGTGTCAGGGTGTCGGGGGTCGGGGGTCAGGGTCGGGGTGTGGTGCCGAGGTGCCGGGGTGTCGGTGTCGGGAGTCGGGTCGGGGGCTCTTTTTTCCTTTTCTTCTTCTCTTCTTCTTCTTCTCCTCCTCTCCTATTTCTTCTTCTTCTTCTTCTTCTTCTTCTTCTTATACTTCTTCTTCTTCTTCTTCTTCTTCTTCTTCTTCTTCTTCTTCTCCTCCTCCTCCTCCTCCTCCTCCTCTTCTCTTTCTTCTTCTTCCTTTTCTTCTTCTTCCTTCTCCTCCTCCTCCTCCTCCTCCTCTTCTTCTTCTTCTTCTTCTTCTTCTTCTTCTTCTTCTCCTCCTCCTCCTTTTTCCTCTTCTTAAACCTAGCACTAATTAACCTAAAACAGAATAGGAAAAAGGTACACCTAAACCTAGCTATTCTTCTTATCCTCCTCTTCTTCTAATTATTCTTAGTTTTTTTCATGACTAAACATAAACCTAAAACTAAACTAAACCTAAGACCAAACTAAAAGTAATCTAAACTAAACTAAATTAAGAACCAAACTAACAATAATCTAAACTAAACAAAATCTAAAACTAAACTAAAAGTAATATAAACTAAAAAACAGAAAAAACAAAAAAAGAGGACAAGAGGGGTGCGGCCGGGGCTCACCTGCGGCAGGCCCAGGGGCGCCGGGCGGCGGGGTTGCTCGGCGGCGGAGGGGTGCTGGACAGGCGGTGGTGGCGACGGGGCCGCAGGGCTTCGGGCGGCGGGGTGGCGCTGGTCGGGCAGAGGGGGCGCCAGGCGATGGTGGCGGTGAGGCCGCAGGGCTCCGGGGCGGTCGGTGGTGGTGCGGCAGCGTGGGGGCGGCGGTGGGGCGGCGCTGGCCGGGCGGTGGTGGCGACGGGGACGCAGGGCTCTGGGGCGGCGGGGTGGTGCTGCAGTGGGGTGGAGTGGCGGCAGCATCCGGGTAGCGGCGGTGTTCGACCGCGGCGTTGCGGGTGCGGGCGCGGGCGCGGGCGCGGTTGAGTTGGCGGCGCGGGCGCGGTTGAGTTGGAAGAGAGGGGAGAGAGAGGGGGTGGGGCCGGAGAGACAGCGAGCATAGGAGGGGGAGACTGCCGTTAGATGGGCCATTTCTTTGGTGTCCGCCAGTGGACGGCAAAGGTCCAGAAGGCAGACGACAAAGACCAGGCAGACGGCAAAGAAGCTGACCTAGCCACGCCATGCCCTGTGGGGCCCACCTGGCCCTTTATCGTCTGCCTTCTAGTTCTTTCCCGTCAGCTGGAGCGGACGGCAAATAGACCTTTTGCCATCTGCCCATTCTTTGTCGTCCGCTATGTGGAAGCAGATGGCAAAGAGGCTCTTTGCCGTCCGCTGGCGGATGGCAAAGAGTTGGCAGACGGCAAATTACCATATTCCAGTAGTGTATGCACCTAAAATGCCTACAAAACCAAGTTAATGTATAAAAATGTCCGAACGAACCCCGAAAAATTAAAAAATTAAACACAACACTCTTGTTGTTCTATGTTGACACTAGAAATTTTTTGAAAGCAATAAGAGGCAATGGATGTCGTTTTGTCCCCAAAGGTGGCACGTTCCCTACCGAAACCATCACGCTTGCTGTGAGAAGCTCTGGTTTGGGAGAAGCTTATACCCAAACCTGCCCCAAATGGGACAAAAAATTTACCACGGCATGGTTGATGCCGCTCCATGATAGCATGCCAAGTTTCATGAATTTCAGACGTGTTTTGGATTTACTAGAATTTAAAAACCAAGTATCTCAATGTTTGCGACCGAGTGACCGTGGCATGGTGTTTGAAATCCATTCCCCTTTCTTGCATGGGACCTAAGCATGCACCAAAGGACACATATTTTACTTTTCAACCAATTTATATGCACTAGAGCATGTGCATGTAGTTCAAATTTGAATTGTGCACATAAAATGCCTAGAAAAACTAGTTAATGTATAAAAATGTCCAAATGAACCCCGAAAAATTCCAAAATTAAACACAACACTCCTGTTGTTCTATGTTAACACTAGAATTTTTTTGGAAGCAATAAGAGGCAACGTATATCATTCCGTCCCCAAAGGTGGCACGTTCCCTACCGAAACCATCACGCTTGTTGTGAGAAGCTCTGGTTTTGGAGAAGCTTATACCCAAACCTGCCCCAAATGAGACCAAAATTTTACGACGGCATGTTGTGCTGCTCCATGATAGCATGCCAAGTTTCATGAATTTCAGACGAGTTTTGGATTTACTAGAATTTAAAAACCAAGTATCTCAATGTTTGCGGCCGGTGACGGTGGTTGGGTGTTTGACACTCATTCCCATTTCTTGCATGGGAACTAAGCATGCAACCAAGGCCACATATTTGTTTTTTCATCCAGTTTATGCACCTGAAATGCCTACAAAACCCAGTTAATGTATAAAAACGTCCAAACGAACCCTGAATAATTCCAATTTTTTTGATGACACACCTATAGTTGCATGTTCACTGCAGATAAAAGTTCTAGCAATTCAAACACCATCCTTTGCAGTTGTGACCCCATTAAGTTATTCAAATTAAGACAAAAAATCAAGTAGATCGCACACAATTTATTATCACCAACCCTGTGAGATGCAGCACAAAATATCTTGGAGCACCGTCGGTGTATAGTATGCCTATGGCTTATGCGAGAAGGTGCGTTGGCTATAGTCCACGGCCAGCGTGTCAAGCACAATAGCTCACTCCCCAAATATCATTTCACTGTTCAATCATCGCCGGTGAAAGATAGGTACATGCACCCGCATAGTGAGGGCAACTTCGGTGGCCCACTCCGGCGGGAGCGCGGCCGCAGCCGCCAGGCACATGCTAAGAAGCTTCATGAGGGCGACCGCAATCTGCGTTCGGGCGGCCAAGGCAGCCCAAACGGCCGTTGTTACTTCTCAGGCGGCGGCAGCAACATCTGCCTTGGGGATAGCAACTAGCGAGAGCGGCACAGCAGCTGTCCGTTCCACAGCGGCGGCCTTAGCCCTGATGGAGGACACCCACCACCATGTCGAGGCCGTCCACGCCTAGCTTGTGCCGGTCACCGCACAAATCAAAGAAAGCTTCTCCGACAACGGTTGGCATCCCACGGCCGAAGAGTTCGCAATCGCCGAGAGAGTTCGAGCAGCCATCCGTTCGTTCACAGCATACCTTGCCACGACGGAGCCCGCCAAAGCCAAGATCGGGGCCGCCCACGCCCACCTCCTGGCGGCCTATTCCAAAGATATGGCGGACGCGGATGGCGAGATGCTTGCTGAGTATGGTCTGATTGATGCCATGGAGTCCCTTCCCCAGAAGACCGTCGGGCGTGAGATGGACATGGAGGCGGTGGCGGAGATCGACAAGCACCAGCCATAGTAGTACTCTTTCTTTTGTTTAATTAAGAGTGTCGGTCTTTAATTTGTTAGAGTAATGTTTAGGTAAGCTAGCTCTGTTTAATTGCGGAACTTGCTCGATTAAGAAGTGTGGGTGTGCTGTAGTCTCCTTTGTGTACCCAAATTATGCAATGACGTGGATGACCACTCTAACCATGGAAATTCGAATCAAAAATTTTACGTTCAAACTCATCACACACGGGTTAAGCTATCTGAATCGTTTGTGATGTTCACATATCATACACAGATCTAAATAAGGGACCGTGTGTGATGACACTTTGCGCGCCAGTTTTTCGGCTGAAGCTATTCCAAATTTTCATATTCCGCAGAAATATCTACCTCCCCGCCCCCTCCCCCTTAGCAAAATCCACATTTCCCCTTTTTCCGCCTTCCTTTCCAAGTTGAAACCTTCACTCCTTGCTTGCAGTGTCGCCTCCTCGCCGGCGACCCTCCTTCACGTTGCTCGGCCTCGCCTATCCAGGTAGGTAATCCACACCTGACCCCCATCCTCCTGCTCCTTCAACATCCCACATGCCCTGACCGCCCGCGCAAGCGCGACACCTTCCACCCAAATCACCAACCCCTCCACCAAATAAACGCCGCCCTCAGCCATGGTGCACGCAGTTTAGGTATGATCTCAAGGAGCACTTGGCAGTGGAGAAGCAAATGCGACCGCACGCGCGGATGAGGTCGCGATGGCTGCCATTCGTGCCGACCCCCAGATCTTGGAGGAGCACCTTGCCATTTGCTAGCTATGCCGGTTAAGCATGCTCAGTTTACCCGTTGCGTGTGTTGCTCCTGCCTTTCCTTCACAAATTCTAGTGAATTGTGCTATCTAATTTTACCATGCAATTTGTTGCTCTAGTGTATATGTTCTATATGTCGTGCAGTGTGGTGCTCACTTATTAACTGTTTTGTTAATTAGGTGTTGTCTTAAATTAACTGTTTGGTTCAATTCTACAAATGTGATGTTCAATTCTTCAGGCTGCAATTTTTTATTGTCTTCCATGTGAGAAATAAATCGAATTTATCTTTACAAAATACATGAGAAACGAATACAATTGCTATATTTCCAAGTTATCAAGAATGCTTGGTTTGGTTATACATTGTGCAATATGGTGCTCAGTTAACGTTTGGTTCATTTGTGTTGCGGTGTGTAGTTAACTGTTTGGTTCAATTCTGCAATGCGATGTTCAATAGTTGTGGGTGCATTCTGTTACTGTATACCACGTGAGGAATAAATTGAATTTCGCTGTAGTAAATACATGAGAAACAAATACAATTTCTATATTTCCAAGTTGTTAAGGATGCTTGGTTTGGTTAACTGTCTGATCTTCTATTCGGAGTATGTTATATTGTGCAATGTGGTGCTCAGTTAATATTTGGTTCATTTCTTGTGGTGTTTACTTAACTGCATGGTTCAATTCTGCAATGCGATATCCAATTGTTGTGGCTGCATTCTGTTATTGTATACCATGTGAGAAATAAATCGAATTTGGTTGTACTAAATACATGAGAAACAAATACATATGCTATATTTCCAAGTTGTTAAGCATGCTTGGTTTGGTTAACTGTCTGATCTTCTATTAGGAGTATGTTATATTGTGCAATGTGGTGGTCAGTTAATGTTTGTTTCATTTGTTGTGGTGTTTAGTTAACTGCTTGGTTCAATTCTGCAATGTGATGTCCAATTGTCGTGGGTAGAATTTTGTATTATTGTCCAAATGTCCAATTTGGCTGCACTTAAGACATGAGAAACATATACAAGTGCTATATTTCCTAGTTCCTAATCATGCTTGGTTTGGATAAATGGGTTTTCCATGTGGCTTGAATTAATCTGATGAATCTGCAATGTCCTTATTTTTCATAAACATATTTTACTGATAGCATGTGAACCCTTACTTAACCAGATGACTAACTACCTTATATGTGTTGTAGGGAAACAATGGGAAGCACTGAGGTTTATAATCGAGGTTAGCACGTGCATGGTCCATTGTCTAATAGCACATTATTGTGCAATTGCAAGAACCATTCTAATATTTAGGTTTTTAACAATTTGGTCTTGCATATGTAGGTTCTGTTGTCAAAGGTTTTGACCCACTGTTCGACCCTTTTTGCATATGGGGAAATGATTTGTCCATGTATATCAGTCAAGTCAAGTAACTCAGAAAGATTGTTAGGATAAAGAAATTAGCGACAAAAAACAACAAGATCTTTGTCTGCACAATGAAGAAGACATCAGTTCACCACATGATGGTACTAACTATTATACCTTGCCTTTTTTATTCCTTTGCCCCATTTCCAATATAGATAAGATATTTATGCACATCCTTGTTTTTAGGCCTTTCCGAAGCAGTTCACTGATGATTACCTCTCAAACCACCTGTATGGTCAGGAGCCGAGGAAGGTATTCATACAACACCCACAGTTCAATATTGAAGTGTTCCTGAAGAGGACGAAGGATGGACGGTCAATCATCCACAGACACTGGCCTAAAGTTACAAAGACCTTCAACATCAATGAAGGCTCAATATTCGCCTTTTGCTTTAGCAGTTTTCTAGATGAGATACATATGTCTATGTACCGTCTATGATGCTAATTTCGAAAGGTTATAGATGTTGCATGTGAAACTTGGTGCTGGTGTAGTTGTGTAATGGGGTAGCTGAGTGCTGAAGCTATATGATGTTGTACTCTGATGTATTTCAATTATGAAAATGAAATATAGTGTGTGCTTAATATGAAATGTCAATTAGATTAATAAATGGAATATTAATAATCGGATAATTAGCCAGCTAATTGGTTTTCTATTGCAAACGGTTATTGAGAAAACACCGTGTGCGATGCATTCAATAACGCACACAGTTTCTAGGGATAAATCATGTTAGATTAATGAACAATCACACACGACATCCTCTTGAAAACTGTTTGCGTTAGGCCACCTGGTGCAAACGTTTACCACATAAAAACTGTGTGTGATGGACAGCCCTTGATACACAGTTTATTCTACACACCGTGTGTGATGCATTCAATAACGCAAACGATAAAATTGTTAATACCGTGTGCAATGGAAACGTTATCTCAAATGATTTAATGAGGAAAATTGTGTGTGATGTACTTGCGAACAGAAACTGTCGGATGTGGGGTTCCGGCAAACCCTTAAGGTTCGAACATTGGGGTGCGCACAAAGTCTTTCCCTCCTACCAATCTACGCCCTAGCTTGCTTAGATCTCATGGACGAACTCGACGAACTCACAACACAGAAAGACACGAGATTTATACTGGTCCGGGCCACCATTGTGGTGTAATACCCTACTCCAGTGTGCTGGTGGTGGATTGCTTCCTGGGCAGATGATGAACAGTACAGGGGAAGAACAACCTCCTTATATTGAGGTGTTCTTGTGCTTGTCTAACTTGTATGGGTGAGAGTGATCTGAATCAGTTGCCCCCCTACGGTGGTGGCTAGCTCTACTTATATAGGCCCTGTTCCTCTTCCCAAATATTGAGCGGGAAGGGAGCCAACAATGGCGGGCAAATTTGAAGGGGGCAGCTAGTACAAGCTATCCTGACAAAAGTGGTCTTCGCCTGCGAAAGGCTCTCGTGGTGACGCCGTCTTGGGCTCCACAATGACCTTCGTCTTGCCGTCCTCCTGGTCTTGGTCTCGTTGCACCAATATAGCAACCTTTGCCTGATGCCTCGGTACTCCTCGCCTGTGCCTACTTCCTTAGCACCAAAGAGGAAACGAGGATGCTGCGCGCGCTGGCGCCTGCCTGGCGCCGATCGTCGTGGCTCACGCCATGAGAGCCTCGTGAGGTTTGCCCCGCCTTGATATCTCCGCTCCTCGTGAGCCTGCCTGACTAGGCCACTCCTGAGGAGGTCTTGCATCGTTCGCCTCGCGAGGCTAGGCCCTCGCAAGGGTCCTGGATTCCTTGTTGATGTAGATGGGTCATACGGTCTGCTAGCTTAGCCACGCCATGGGCCGCAGGCAGGCAAGTCTGGGGACCCCCGTTCCCAGAACGTCGACAGTAGCCCCGGGGCCCAAGGTGCACTCGGTCTTGGCTTCGCGGCGAAGCCAAGGGTCAAGTACGGAGCACCGCGGGCCCCAAAAGCCTGCGGCCTCGGTTGACATGTGGCGGTTGATTGGACGTGGGCGTCTCCGCTTCCCCACGCTGCCACGGCAACTGCCTGACCTGACAAAAGGTTGACGCAGGCAGTACTAGCCTTTATTGCTTCTTCCTCGCCTCGCACCAGATCCCCTTTCTTGCTCCTCGCCACCGCTACCTCCAGATCCGCTCCAATCTCATACTGCATGCGCGATCCATGGTGCCGTGCAAGGTCAAGACTTCCTCAGCACCGGCTTGCTATGAGCCAGTCCTTGAGGTGCCCACCGTCATGGAGAAGAGCCTCGCCTCCATGCGCCTGCTGGCGGTGGGTGAGAGCAATGAGTGGGGGGAGACCGAGCTCCGTCTTGCCTCTGACATCCCAGAGCCCGAGCAAAGCACCTTCTTCCCCTTCTTCTCGAGCAGTGTTGCCGTCGGATTGGTTCCTCCCTTCTCTGATTTCTTTTATGAAGTCCTCGACCACTACGGGCTGCAGGCGTTGCATCTCCATCCCAACTCTGTCCTCCTCCTGTCCATCTTTGCCTATTACTGTGAGGCGTACCTGGGCATGATGCCATCTGTGGCGCTCCTGCGCCATTTCTTCTTCCTTCGTGTCAGCGAGGTGCACGTCTCCGGATGCACTAATTTCATCGCATGCGGCAAGGCCAACTCGATCTCGAGCACTGGGAAGAGGTCCGACAACATTCGATCCAAATGGGTCATGATGGACGCCAAGCATGTCGATCCGCGTCTGGTGTTCCCAACGGCGACGCCTTCCTCCAATAGGGGGTGGCCCAAGGCGGAGCCTGCCGATGAGAGGGCATCGTTAGTGTTGGGGCAGATGATGACCGACTTGAAGCCGGGCAACACGAGGGCGGCCAAGGTGACTGGGGTCATGCTCCTGAGGGAGTTTTTGACGCTGCGAGTTGCCCCGCTCCACGCGCACGCGCCCCCCTGTGGGAGCTTAAACAAGAAAGAAGACCCGCCTGAGGCCGGGGGCCCTGCCTGACGATGAATTAGCCGCTGTTCTGTGCCTCATAGTTGGGGACAACCAGGAGTACCCACCAAGCGCCTTCGCCCCCTTGTTCCAACACAAGGACCGGGAGGAATTCGTCGCCTCTAGGTCGACCTTTGACGCACATGGGCTAGTGCCGCCTGTCGGAGTAATGGGCCACGGGTAGGCCAATCCGAGCCCTAGAACCTTTCAAGACATCAGGATAGGTTGTGCCCCTCATGCCGAGTCCCGGAGCCGACTCCAACATTTGTCGAGTCCCAGAACTGACTCCCTGATATGCCGAGTCCCAGGGACGACTCCCAGACATGCCGAGTCCCAGAGCCGACTCCAAGATCTGCCGAGTCCCAGAACCGACTCCAAGATATGCCGAGTCTCAGCTGATGACTTCCAGAGAAGCCGGCTGAGGGTAGTCGGTTAGCGACTTCAACCACCCCTTGCCTTCGCCGCGGTGGGCAGGGCGGGGGACGGTCGCGGCGTGGCCGTCTCTACCCTGCCCACGAAGGACCAACATGGCTACAATGCGCCATATCGCTGGAGATCTCCATCGTGGCGCGACACTGTTGCCATGCCGGCCCTGACCTCAGCCTTGGTGGGCAGCGCACTGTGCCCACGGTGCCTGCCTGTACGACCCAAGGACGGCGGGACCACCTATCAACGGGTAGACAGAAGATAGCGAGCGCGCCCCTGAAGACGGACCCGTGGGAGTCGGCCCCCTGGAGTCGGCCGGCCCCTCCCACGGCCCCGCACGCCATTAATCAGACAAGACGGGGAATGGCGACAGTAATTGCCCGCCAGGCAGAAGCACTGTTGCCATGACCCCATGACCAAGCCAGTGTCATCAGAAGCACTGCTACAGTACCAGGCCTGTCCACGGGGCCCGCCAGTCGGTTGGCCCTAGTAGTCGGCGGAGAAGATGACGGCCTGAGAGACAGACGGCTGGGACCTGCGCCCAGCCGGATTACCGTTGTACCCCTGGGGGTAGGCCTATATAAACCCCCAGGAGAGCCCATGCAAGGGGTTCGGCCCCAGATAGCACTAGACCCCAGAATATAGGAAGGAGAGAGCTAGCCTTGCCCTCTCCTACCTCCAGAAGCAGCTCCAGGAGCACCATTGTACTCACTTTGCCATAGTGACCATGCGGAGACCCCGCAGAGCAGCAGTAGGGGTGTTATCTCCACGGAGAGCCCTGAAGCTGGGTAAGATCCGTCGGCGTGCATG
Source organism: Triticum aestivum (assembly GCF_018294505.1). Classification (NCBI taxonomy): domain Eukaryota; kingdom Viridiplantae; phylum Streptophyta; class Magnoliopsida; order Poales; family Poaceae; genus Triticum; species Triticum aestivum. The sequence continues at coordinate 420,477,709 of NC_057804.1, forward strand.
TCTTCGCCTCATCCCGCTTCCGGGAACCGGCGACGTTCTACTCGCTCCCACCATGATAACCCATCCTTTGGCATATGTCGTACCCAACCCCCGACATTTGGCGCCCACCTTGGGGTGAGGTGCACCATCGTCCGGAGACCTGCTCTGGACGGGAACCCTTTTTCTCCCTGGCGAGCACATCCAGCCCGGCACGCCAGATGGAGTCTGTGCCGACGCGCTGCTCGGCGCTGAGATCGCCTGCGCGGCCAGCTGCCTTGCCGAGCTTATTGGCGAGGTTCACCTCTCCGATGAGCCTGCGTCCGACGCAGGCACGCGTGGCCCCGATAGCCTCCTCGCGGGTCTCCTCGACCAAATCCACGTCGCCGGCGAGCCTGCCGTGGACCTGGAGTCCATAGGATCCACCGACCCGATGTTGGTCGACTCCGACACCGCGTCACTCGACGCGTTCCCCACCAACGTGGTGGTCTATGATGAGCCGCTCCCTTGCGCGAAGAGCGGCGGAAGCACCGTCACGGAGGTCCTCGTCCTTGACCACGGCGAGTGTTCCGGCGAGGGAGCGCACGACCCGCTCGACGCAGCTCTGTGAGACCTCACTGCGCCGATTCTGGGAGATGCTGACGCCGAGACGCTAGAGGCGCGCCGCCTTCAGCTTATCGAGGGCGCAAAGAAGCTGGCAAGCATGAGACGCTTGTCAGAAGCCTATCAACGCGAGATGGATCGCGCCGTGGGCGGCTCGCCGGCTTTGACTGACCCTAGCCGCCTAGGTGTGTCCCGGCAGCGTGGCGTGGCAATCGCCAATCTGTTCGGGGCCGATCGCCCTGTGTATGCCATGCCCGCGGAGAACATCCGCGCCGCCCAGGCGGGGGCGGATGAGCTCGACAACTTCGAGGGCGAAGAGCGCCGCCTGATGACGGAGCGAGTTCAGCAGCTCCTCGACGCAGCTACCGCGCAGAACAAAGCCGGCTGCCGCACGGACGCGCCACGGCGACAAAACAACGACCTACCACCCCGCCGAGATCAAGGCGCGACTTCTCGGATGCTGACTCGCGGGGTCCGCGGAAAGAAATACAAGGAGCCGGCTGTCAGCCACAGTCGGACTCACATCACCATTGAGCGCGACCAAGACGGCCGCCGCAAGGCGGTGGAACGGCGGGACGACTATCTGCCTCCCCCTCCTCGCAGAGAAAGGCGAGTCTCCACGCTGCCCATAGAGCGTCCGACTCTCGGCGACTGCCTTGGCCGCCGAGAGGGAGTCGGAGAGAACGATACCCGCCACCGGATCGACCGACTCCACCGACTCCTGGCGCTGGAAGAAGAAGACGAGCTGGGTCCTCCCTGTTTTGGACCCCGCATCCGAGATGAGCCTTTTCCCAAATGGTTCACACTCCCTCGGGACACGCCCAAATACACCGGCACCGTGAAGTCGGAGGACTGGCTGATTGATTACTCCAGAGCCGTCAATATGGCGAACGGCAACAAGCGTGTTGCCGTAAGATATGTCCTGCTCATGCTCCAGGGCATGGTCCGGACATGGTTGAACATTCTGAAGCCTCGCAGCATCAACAGCTGGGTCGACTTCACCCAGGCCTTCGTCCGCAACTTCACAAGCACGTACAAGCGACCTCCCAAGCCTCACCAACTCTCCTTATGCGTGCAAGCTCCCGACGAGTCCACTTGCGACTACCTCACGCGTTGGGCCGAGCTCCGGAACTCCTGCGAGGGCGTGCACGAGGTGTAGGCTATCGAGTACTTTACTGCCGAGTGCAGAGAAGGCACCCTCCTCAAGCACAAGCTCCTCTGCGACGAGCCGGAGACCCTCGATGAGCTGCTCATCACAGCAGACAAGTACGCCACGGCCGACTCCTCCATGAAGGCGGAGATTCAAGTCAGCGCGACTGGCAAAGTCACCCCTTAGGCTCCGAGAACTCCGGCTAGGGACACCAGTCGGTGGCAGTAGCAGAACGACCACAAACGCAAGGCCCTGCAGCTGGCTTCTAACAGCCGGCAAGTGGTGACAGTCAAAGACCAACAGCCGGAGGGGCAGCCTCCGACGAAGCGGCAGAAAGGCGGCAAGTCCAACTGGTTGCCGGCCTTCTCCTACGAGCAGACCCTGGATGGCCCCTGCAAGTTCCACAGCGGCGTGAAGCCATCGAACCACACCACCAAGAAATGCCACTGGCTGACCAGAATCGCCAAGGGAGACGGCTTACTCCCTCCCCCGCCTGCTGGGCCGCCTCCTCCGCAGCCGCCCCAGCAGTCGGCTGTCAGGCAAGTCGGCGCGATACAAGACGAGTTCCCAGATGAACATGGAGCCTATGTGGTGTTCACCAGTGTGGCTGACGATCGACGCAGCAGGCGCCAGCAGCAGCAAGAGGTGAACGCAGTCGCGTCAAGCACTCCAGAGTTCATGCACTGGTCGGAGAGACCTATCAGTTGGAGCAGAGCTGACCACCCAGAGGTGATGCCGAATCTAGGCTCCTACGCCCTTGTCTTAGGCGCCACACTCACCACAGATAGGCGGGCCGCTCGCTTCTCACGAGTGCTGATAGATGGAGGCAGCAGTATCAACATCCTGTACAAGGATACGATGGAGAAGTTAGGAATCAAGCAAAGACAGCTTCAGAGCAGCCGAACTGTGTTCCACGGCATTGTTCCCGGCCTTTCCTGTTCACCAATCGACAAGATCCTGATAGACATCCTCTTTGGGGACAAAGATCATTTCCGCCGAGAGCCAATTTGGTTTGAAGTGTTGGACCTTGAAAGCCTGTACCATGCGTTGCTTGGCCGACCTGCTTTGGCCAAGTTCATGGCAGTCCCCCACTATGCCTACCTCAAGATGAAGATGTCGAGTTCCAAGGGAATTCTAACCGTGGCCGGCGACTACAGAAAGCCGTCCGCTTGCGCGGCCGAAAGCAGTTGGCTGGCCGAGTCCTTGGTGATCGCAGCTGAGAAACGGCTTCTTGATCGGGTTGTGGAGAAGGCCGACAAGCAGCCCGAGTTGTCGCCCGACCCCAAGGAGTCGGAAGCAGAAGTATCATTCAAGCCGGCCAGAGAAACGAAGAAGATACCTTTGGATCTGGAGCACACAGAGAGGTGCGTTGTCATGGGTACCAACCTTGACAGCAAATAGGAAGGCGAGCTCATCGATTTCCTCCGTGAGAATTGAGACATCTTTGCATGGTCCCCTAAAGACATGCCAGGTGTACCGACGGAATTCGCCAAGCACAAATTACATGTCTGGTCTGATATGAAGCCCGTCAGGTAGCCCTTGTGCTGCCTGTCAGAAGAGAAGAGAAGAGTTGTCGGAGAAGAGATAGCCCGGCTCCTAGCAGCCGACTTCATTATGGAAGTGTTTTTCCCAGAGTGGCTAGCAAACCCAGTGCTGGTGCTGAAGAAGAACAAGCAGTGGCAGATGTGTATCGACTACACAAGCCTCAATAAAGCCTGTCCCAAGGACCCATTCGCTCTGCCTAGAATTGATCAGGTGATAGACTCCACAGCCGGATGCGAGCTGTTGAGTTTCTTAGATGCATATTCTGGATATCACCAGATCAAGCTGAACCCGGCTGACAGACTGAAAACCGCCTTCATCACGCCGTTTGGTGCCTTTTGCTACCTGACCATGACGTTTGGCTTGAGGAATGCCGGCGCCACCTTTCAGCGTTGCATGCAGAAGTGTCTCCTCATGAAACTCGGCAGAAATGCCCACGTCTATGTGGATGACGTGGTTGTGAAGATGGAAAAACGAGGGACACTGTTGGAAGACCTCAAGGAAACCTTTGAGAACCTGCGCCGATTCCAGATCAAGCTCAATCCCGAGAAGTGCGTCTTCGGAGTACCAGCCGGCCAGCTCCTTGGTTTCCTGGTCTCTGAACGCGGCATAGAGTGCAACCCTGTGAAGATCAAGGCCATCGAGAGGATGGAAGCACCCAGATGACTGTTAGATGTGCAGAAGTTCACCGGCTGTTTGGCGTCCATCAGCCGATTCATCAGTCGGCTGGGCAAGAAGACTCTCCCCTTGTATCAGCTCATGAAGAAGACAACCTTTTTTGAATGGACTCCCAAGGCGGACGAGGCCTTTCTCCAACTAAAGAAAATTTTGACTACTCCCCCTGTGCTGGCGGCTCCGACTCCCAAAGAGCCCATGCTCCTATACATTGCCGCTACCAGCCGGGTAGTCAGCACAGTCATTGTAGTCGAGCGCAAAGAGGAAGGCAAGGCACTACCTGTCCAGAGACCGGTATATTACCTGAGCGAAGTACTGTCGGCCTCCAAGCAGAACTACCCCACTACCAGAAGATGTGCTACGGCGTGCATTTCGCCGCCAAGAAATTGAAGCCTTACTTCCAGGAGCATCCAATCACTGTGGTCTGCACAGCCCCACTAGCCGAGATCATCGGAAGCCGAGATGCTTCTGGCCGAGTGGCCAAATGGGCCATCGACCTGGCTCCCTACACCATCTACTACGAGCCCCGCACCGCCATCAAGTCGCAAGCACTGGCCGACTTCCTTGTCGATTGGGCCGAGACCCAGTATCTGCCGCCAGCGCCCGACTCCACCCATTGGTGGATGCACTTCGATGGCTCCAAGATGCGCACCGGCTTGGGAGCCGGCGTCGTCCTCACTTCCCCCAAGGGCGAGAAGCTCAGATATGCGCTGCAGATCCATTTCGCCGCCTCCAACAACGTGGCCGAGTACGAGGCGCTCATCCACGGGCTCCGGCTGGCCAAAGAGCTCGGCATTCGCCGGATCCTGTGTTATGGCGACTCTGACTTGGTGGTCCAGCAATCATCTGGCGATTGGGACGCCAAGGACGCAAACATGGCGAGCTACCGTTTCTTTGTGCAGCAACTTAGCGGATATTTCGAGGGGTGCGAGTTCCTCCACGTGCCAAGGAACGACAACGACCAAGCAGATGCCTTGGCTCGAATCGGCTCCACCCGCCAAGCAATACCATCCGGCGTCGCCCTTCGGCGCCTCCTCAAGCCGTCTATCAAGCCTTCACCAGAGTCAGACTCAATCTTTGTGCCGACTCCACCCGAAGAAGTTGGATCCGACTCCAAGAGCGCTGCGGTCAAAGCCGGCCCGGGGACTTCAGAACCCGGCCCGGGGACTGCAGCGGCCAGACCTAAGACTCCAGAACTCGGCCCAAGGACTGCTCCAGTCGGCCCAGGGACGTCGTCAAGTCAGCAAGCTGCTGCGGACTCCAGCCCCGCCGCCTCCCAGCCCAGCCGCCCTCGTCCAAGTCGCAGTACTGACGGTTAAAGAAATAGCGGCACCCTCATGGGCCCAGCCCATCCTCAAGTTCCTAGTAAGCAAAGAACTGCCAACTGATGAAATCCTGGCTCGGCAAGTACAACGCCGAGCGGCAGCCTACACCATAGTCAACAGAGAGCTGGTTAGGCGTAGTGTCACTGGGGTCTACCAGCGCTGCGTCGAGCCAGAGCAAGGCCAAGCAATTCTCAGAGACATTCATGAAGGCGAGTGTGGCCACCATGCAGCCTCAAGAGCACTCATCGCCAAAGCCTTCCGACACGGTTTCTTTTGGCCAACTGCCCTGGAAGAGGCCAAAGAGTTAGTCCAAAAGTGCAAGGGGTGCCAGATGTTCCGCTCCAAGCCACATCAGCCGGCTTCCGCACTCAACACTATCCCCATTGCCTGGCCCTTTGCGGTTTGGGGCCTGGACATGGTGGGACCATTCAAAACAACATGAGGCGGCCTAACTCACTTACTTGTCGCGGTGGACAAGTTCACCAAGTGGATAGAAGTAAAGCCCATCAAGAAGTTGAATGGTCCGACTGCAGTGACCTTCATCGCCGACATCACGACTCGGTATGGCATACCGCACAACATCATCATCGACAATGGCACAAATTTTGCCAAAGGTGCCTTGGCCCGTTTTTGCGCGACTCAGGGCATCCGACTGGACTTAGCGTCTGTTGCCCATCCGCAGTCAAATGGCCAGGTAGAGCGAGCAAATGGCCTCATCCTGTCTGGCATAAAGCCTCGACTGGTCGAACCACTGGAGCATTTGGCCGGCTGTTGGCTTGACGAATTGCCAGCCATCCTCTGGAATCTGCGCACGACTCCAAACAAGTCAACCGGCTTCACACCCTTCTTCCTCGTCTACGGTGCCTAAGTCGTCATCCCGACGGACATAGAGTTCGACTCCCCGCGAGTCACCATCTACATCGAGGAAGAAGCAGAAGAAGCATGTCAAGACGGTGTTGATCTGCTGTAAGAGGGCCGGTTGTTGGCACTCACCCGGTCCAGCATCTACCAGCAGAGTCTGCACCGATACTACAATAGGAAGGTCAGGCCAAGATCTTTCCAAGAGGGCGACCTTGTGCTCCGATTGATCCAGCGAACAGCCGGCCAGCACAAGCTATCGGCACCTTGGGAGGGCCCCTTCATTGTTAGCAAGGTGCTGGGAAATGACTCCTACTACCTGATCGACGCTCAGAAGCCCCGAGCACACAAAAGGGACGACTCCGGCAAAGAGACAGAACGCCCGTGGAATGCAAATCTTCTCCGAAGATTTTACAGTTGAAGCAGTATGTATCACGCTACCCTTTGTATTAAAGTACCAAGACTTTGGGCCCCCCGAGACGAGCTCGGGGACTGCCCTTTTTTGTTATCTGTATGATAAGAATTATGCCTTCGAGTATATTACTCTTTGTTAATGCCGCTTGGCACCGGGCCCGACTAGTCGGCCCGAGGACTCGCCGCCTCGCGCTATGAGGTGCTTCCCGCAGTCAGACAAGTTGTGTGCGGTGCCTAATCCGTCTCCTGTCAAAGCCACAGCTCGCAGAGCGACTGTTTGGTTGGCAGGAGTGAGGAAGAACGGGCGCCCACACGAAAAATGGCTAAGGACCCAAAGCACGAACATAGCGTAAGACGGCCTCCAGCATGTTTGAAGCAAAAAGCCGACTCATGAGTAGTCGGCTTGCCGTTTTTTACTAGCCTCTATTAAGGACAGCCGACTCTTTAGTAGTCGGCTTGCCGCTTTCTATCCAACTTGTTAAAGAGACTCTAAAATGGCCGAGTACTTGCCTTCCCAAAGTAGCCAAGCGTTTTATCCAGCGGCAGTCCGCAGAGCGGTTGTCCGACTGGCAAGGCAGCGACTAAGGGAAGGCGGCAAAGGGAAAAGCCAAAAGGGCAATGAGCAAGGAAAGATAGAACTCGAATGAATATTTACATAGGCCCTTGGCCGAATCATCAAGTAGAAATTCAAGATACACCCCGCGAGTGGAATTGTTCGAATTTAACAAAGTTTGTCAAAGATTACTAAGGCAGATAAAGCGAGGGCAAAGACGGCAGCCTAGGAGGCGGCATCCGGGTTCAGAGGATTGGAGGAGAGGGCGGTGTCAGGCGCCGGGGGGGCCGGCTGGGCAGTCTCGGTTTGACTGTCTATAGCGGCAGTTGCCTTCTCTAGACGCGGCTCGTTCCTGGAGGCGCGGTCGACCTGAGGCTGGTCGCCTGCTCCGTCTTCTGGCGCCTCCGTATCACCTTCGTCCTCCACCTCGTCTTCCTCCTCAGTGCTGGAGCCAATCACTTATGCCGAGTCCTCGTCATAGTCCGGATTCATCCTGAACCACTCCGGCGGCACCTCCTCGCCGCCTGCAGCCCGCTCAAGGACGAAGATGCTGGTGTCTGTGTAGTCGGCAATCGCCACTGCATGCTCGACGAGGGCGCCCTCCACAACCACCAACTCCGCCTGGGCCTCTGACCGGAACGCGGCTAGCCGGTCCAGGTCCAGCCCTGGATACCATGCCTTGACAAATTCCAAGGCCCGGCGTGCTCCGACCCAGGCCGAGGAACCCTTCCAGGCTTCAAGACGGCCGGCTGTGACCTCCGGCCAGTCAGCAGTCCGACTGGCAGTGCGCAGAGCTGGCGCCTCTGGCCACAGAGCGGCAACCGCCTGGGCGCCGGCACACTGAAGCCGGAGCATCAACCGATGGGCCGGCCGAAGACGGGCCTCGATACTCAAAAGCTGCTCGTCGATGGTTAGGGGGGCGTTAGCAGCGATCTCCGCGCCATCTGCCCTCCGTGCCTCGCGATCAGCCTCGATGGCCTGTGTGACTACCTGCGAATGGCCAGGGAAGAAATCTGCCAAGAAATCGACCCGACCCACAGTCGGTGGCTCAAAGGAAACCAAGAAACTCACCATCGATGATGTTCCCGATCTCATGGAAGCCGGAAGTCAGCTACGCCTCCTTGTCGGTCCAGGAGGAGCGCTCGCTCTCGAACTCAGCCAGGAGCGCAGCCTCTTTCCTATCTGCCTCCTCCTGCGCCTTCTTGAGCAGCTCCTTTTGCTCCGCCAGCCGCACAACCAGCAGATCACGCTCCGTGATAAGCTTGCTGCGCTCCTCCCCCTTGGCGCGCAAGGTGGTGTTGGCCTGGCCCAGCTGCTGCTGAAGAGTGGCGTTGGCCCCTGAAGAAGAAAAAAGAAAAGACAATAAGTCGCCAACAAAGAAAGTCGCTGAGAATATCCGGCCCGACTGCTCAGCAGTCGGCCCGAATCTCGGGGACTACAGCCCACGGGTGCGCTAGCGCGCGCCCGCGAAAAAGAAGAAGGACTCACTCCGGCTCTCTGACAAGTCGGCGGTCCGCTTGCCCAGCTCCTCAACATTGCGGTTGAAGGCAGTCGCGCGGAGATTGTGATATTCCTATAATAAGCATTTCGGACAAAGTTAAATATTTGGAACTCGCCAGAGGGAGTTCCGAACCGCCTGCTCAGCAGCCGGCCCGAAACTCGGGGACTACACCCAGTGGGTGCGCTGGCGCGCCCCCACAGAGAAGAACAAGAAAAACAAGAATCAAAGAGGGAGACATACTCAGACGGCCGTTCGCGCTGCCAGATGCGCCCTGGTGCAATTTTGAAGGGCGTCGCCCTCGGCTCGCAGCTTCACCTGGACGTCCAGAAGCGCTTGGTTCAGCGGACCTGTGCCGCCTCCGTGCAACCACCCAACAGGCGCGGCGCTCGTCGCCTCGGCGTCTGGGATTGCCGAGCTGGCGGCGCCGGTCTCTAGGGGTCGCGGCACCGAGGTCGCCCTCTCAAGACGGCGGCGCACTGGTGAGGCAACTTGGAGAAGCAGCCTCACCTTGGACTCGTCCGCAGTCTGCGGCACCGGCGGGCCCGCCAGCTGTTCTCCGCGCGCGCTCCCGGACAGCGGCGGAGGCGGCGGTGACGGCACGAGCGTGTCCGACATGGAGGCCATGTCGCTTTCCTTCTCTGTGATGGGGTTCTTGGCGCCGTCTTCTCCAGTCTGCCCCGTGAACTCCGGAGGCGGCGGCCCGGAGGGCAGCGGGATGATGAGCAACACCGATTGGCGGCGCGCGGCCTTCTCGGCTTGCCACCTTGCTGCAACGGCGGCTTCGGCCTCTTCCAGTTTTTTCTGGGCGGAGGCCGCCGCCTTCTCAGCCTCCGCTTTCTTCGAGCGGTCGGCCTCCTCTTCGTCGCGCTTCTCCCGCGCGTTTCGCTCCGTCGCCTCCCGGAGGTCGGCGGCGGGGTCAATCCGTCGAGTGTTGGCGGACGTCTCTGCCGACCCCATGACGGAGGGGGCGGTGACCCTCTCAAGGGTAAGAGGAGCCCTGAAGCAAGGAGGCGGTGTAAAAGACTCGGACAGAATTCACCAAAGGAAAATAAGGCAAAGACAGAAGCACTTACGCAGAGACCAGTGGCGGCCTTTTAACTTCTTTGCAGAAGCGGTTGGCCTTCGTGGCTGCCTCCTCCCATCTGGTCGCGGCGGTCGCCCCCTTGAACTTCTTCGGCTTGCCGAAGAGTGAACTCGGCCCGGCGTGGCGCCTCTTCGTGCCGCCTTGGCCGGCGAAGGAACTCAAACCCGGCGGGCCAACCCTTGGCTGGCGGCGCGGGATGACTTCCCCTTCGACATCGTCTTCAGGCCAGTCGGCGAAGGTGGCCGAGGGCCTGAAGCCGCTTCCCGCTCCCCCGCCTCCACCTTCGGCATCGGCCTCCATCGCCGCCGCCCCCAAGTAGGGGTCATCGACATTGCTCTCCGCTCTGTCGGGGACGAACTCGCGGGGCGGTCTTTCAACGCCGGCTGCAGGCTGAATGAGGGGATTCTGACTCAAAGAAGCCAAAAAGATCAGAAGTCGGAGTCGGCTACAGAAAAAACAAAGCAACAAGAGATGCAACTTACCACCGGAGGAGGGTTGGCGCGCGAGTACGGCTCCTTGCCGAACTGCCAGTCCGCCACGAGCTCGCAGTTTGCGATGTGGTTCACCATGTTCGCCACTTCCGCATGGGGCATGTCCTTGGTGCACATCCGACTCGGGTCCCGGTGGTCGCTCATCTGACTGATCAGATGAGGCCGGCCTTGGAGAGGAAGGACTCGGCGCGCCACGAAGGCGGCCAGCAAGTCGGCCCCAACCAGGCCCTCCGACTGCGTCAGGACTCGGAGTCGCGCTATGGCAGCGGCTCCGGCAGGAATCAGCGTCTTGACTCAGTGGGACCAGCTGGGGAGCCTCCCAGCCGGTGCGCCGGCTTCGTAAGGCGGGAGATTGACCCAGTCACCGTCTGGGGCGATGTTCTTCACGTAGAAATAGGACCGCTGCCACATCCTCACCGACTTGATCAGCGGGATGGAGGGAAACGGATTGTCGGTTGTCGTTCGCCGCATCGCGATGAAGGCGCCGCACTGGGCCGGCACACCGGCGACGTGCGTGCCGAGCTTGGATTGGAAGAATTCTCCCCACAGCTCAATGGCGAGGAGAACACCGAGGAAGCCTTCACATAGGGTGGCGAAGGCAGCCAGCAGCACCATCGTGTTTGGTGTGAGGTGGTGCGGCTGGAGCCCGTGGAGCTCCAAGAAGGAGCGGAAGAAGCCGCTCGCCGGCAGCCCCAGGCCGCGCATGAGGTGCGAGCGGAAAATGACCCGCTCGCCCTCCTCCGGCGCCGGCAATATCTCCCCCGCCGGCGCGGCGCGGGCTCGCACGAGGTTTGCACTAGGGAGGCGGCGCGTCTTGCAAAGAAACTCGATGAGGTCGTCGTCCATGTCGGAGCCGTCCCACACGCCGGAGCGCACGGCAGGAGCCGTGGCGGCAGAGGAAGAGCTCATTGTGGCGGGCACGGCGTGGTGCAGCGCGACGACGAAAAGAAGGAGACAGGAAGCAGACGAGGTAGGAGGAGGCGGGGGAGCAGGGAA
>NC_057804.1:420489065-420508836 GCF_018294505.1 Triticum aestivum
TGGGGCGGGCGTGGGATTAACTGCGCACGGGACCCCATGCCCTCCCCCACAATTTACCCCACGGAGTTACTGCGTGCAGTAACTACTTGGGAAACCCAACCGTCCGCGCGGCCGCAACGGATCCGTTCAGATACCAAGGCACGGTAGTGGTGGGCCCCACCTGACGGCATGTCCCATCGCGCGCGTGGGTAGGCAGACTGATCTCGCCGCGTGGTGCCGAGCGACGGGGCGGTGACGGGCGACCACGGGAAAGAGTATCAGGCACGCCGCCTGGTTTCCCGCCGCGACGTTCGAACTCCTTAGGGAGCAAGACGGACCTCTGCGAGTTCGATTCCGGATAGTCGGCCTAAAGAAAGACGGCAAGCGAAGCCTAGATTCCACCACCAGAGGAATGAAACTGTTGAAGCCCCACGACGCAGTATCCGTGGAGCCTCACCAGCTTCGGGGACTACTGTCGGAGTAATGGGCCACGGGTAGGCCAACCCGAGCCCCAGAACCTTTCAAGACATCGGGACAGGCTGCGCCCCTCATGCCGAGTCCCGGAGCCGACTCCAAGATCTGCCGAGTCCCAGAACTGACTCCCAGATATGTCGAGTCCCAGGGACGACTCCCAGACATGCCGAGTCCCAGAGCCGACTACAAGATCTGCCAAGTCCCAGAACCGACTCCAAGATATGCCGAGTCTCAGCTGACGACTTCCAGAGAAGCCGGCTAAGGGTAGTCGGTTAGCGACTTCAACCACCCCTTGCCTTCGCCGCGGTGGGCAGGGCGGGGGACGGTCGCGGCGTGGCCGTCTCTACCCTGCCCACGAAGGACCAGCATGGCTACAGTGCGCCATATCGCTGGAGATCTCCATCGTGGCGCGGCACTATTGCCATGCCGGCCCTGACCTCAGCCTTTGGTGGGCGGTGCACTGTGCCCACGGCGCCTGCCTGTATGACCCATGGACGGCGGGACCGCCTGTCAGCAGGTAGACAGAAGGCAGCGAGCGCGCCCCTGAAGATGGACCCATGGGAGTCGGCCCCCTGGAGTCGGCCGGCCCCTCCCACGGGCCCCGCACGCCATTAATCAGACAAGATGGGGAATGGCTACAGCAAATGCCCGCCACGCGGCAGCACTATTTCCATGACCCCATGACCAAGCCAGCGTCATCAGAAGCACCGCTATAGTACCAGGCCTGTCCGCGGGGCCCGCCAGTCGGTGGGCCCCAGTAGTCGGCGGAGAAGATGACGACCTGAGAGACAGACGGCTAGGACCTGCGCCCAGCTGGATTACCATTGTACCACTGGGGGTAGGCCTATATAAACCCCCAGGAGAGCCCATGCAAGGGGTTCGGCCCCAGATAGCAGTAGACCCCAAAATATAGGAAGGAGAGAGCTAGCCTTGCCCTCTCCTACCTCCAGAAACAGCTCCAGGAGCACCATTGTACTCACTTTGCCATAGTGACCATGCGGAGACCCTGCAGAGCAGCAGTAGGGGTGTTATCTCCATGGAGAGCCCTGAAGCTGGGTAAGATACGCCGGCGTGCATGTCTTCGCCTCATCCCGCTTCCGGGCACCGGTGACGTTCTACTCGCTCCCACCATGATAAGCCATCCTTTGGCATATGTCGTACCCAACCCCCGAGACCGCCGGTGCTCCCGGGAGCCCCTACAGCACCGAAACCGATGGAGGTATCTTCTGACGAGTCCCGCGGGGAGGGGGAAGGGGAGGTGGACTCGGAGAAGACTCTGGAATAGGTGGGGGACACTTCCCCTCTGAGCATGGCCGAGATCCTCCGCACCCTTCCCGACGATGCCGAGGCCGACGCCCGCCAAGGGGAGAGGGAGCAGCCCCTCATCCCGACGAGGGGTAGGTCGTCGTTGGTGCCTTGTGATGCCGCCGAAACCCGAACGCCTGCTCCTCAGGTCCCGATGCTGTCAGGCTTCAAGCTCCCCAAGCGGAAGTATGTTGCGGTGGATCAGTAAGTGTCTCAAGCTTCGCCTTGTCCCTGTTTGTGCTTGTCATTTCCTGATGCTAGCCCTTGGTTGATCAGGCCGACGTCTTCTACGAAGAAGAGGAAGGAGGATGCGGCGGCCGGGCCTCCCTCCACAGAGAAAGGAGTTCGCAGTGCCCGTATCTCCCCAGCCCGGTCGTCCTTGCGGGGCCAAGAGGAGCATCGCCGTGCGGAATTAGCCCCCATGGCCCCGCTGGCTCCAGAGGTGCCGGCGCCTGGCGCGGCTGATGAGGTCCCAGCTGCTCCGGAACCCGCAATCTCCCAGGCCCTGGTGACGATGTCGGCTCCTCCCACTGCTGCACCTCCACTCCTTGGTTCTTCCACTCCTACTGCCATTCTGGAACGTGCTCTTTCGGAGATGACCCAGTTGCAGGAAGATCACCTGGGCGCGGACCCACGCCTGGTGGCCGGGCGCCTGGAGCTAGCCTCTGGCTGGCTTCACTCTGACCTGGCAGTCCGCGCGATGCTGGGCCAGGCCGCTGCGGCTTCCGAGAAGGAGAAGCAAAGTGCCGCCAGCGCCGCAGCCGATCATGAGATGGCGCTGAAGGACGCCAAGGCCACCCGTGACCGCTGCCAAGTGCTGGAGGATGAGTTGCAGAGCCTGCGCGACAAGCATGCCGAAGAAGCACGCTGCCGCCAAGCGAAGGATGAGGAGGTGAAGGCCCGAGAGGAAGCCGTCAGGAACCGTGATGCTGAGCTGGCGGAGTTGGGGCGCCGCAGGCCACCGAGCACAACTGGTTGGAAGAGCTGGAGTGGAAGGCGAAGGCGAAGGAGACTGATCTCGACGCCAAGGCGTGAGTCCTGACCTAAGACCGCGCAGCCTTCGCCGATCTCGAGAAGAGATCCCGCAAGGCACTGAAGACGCTCTACGAGCACGGCCTAGAGAAGTCGCTGGCCACTGATGAGGACGGCCCCGCCCGGCTGCTTACTCTCTTAGTGAAGGCGCTCGAGGAAGTCGTTGATGGTGTTGGTCCCATGGCGGAGGCGGAAGCTCGCGTCTTGTCTTCAGCTGCATTGACCCGCGTCTTCAGCCACCTGCACCTTCGCGACCCCAAGGCTTGTCTTGACGAGTTGCTGGAGCCTGTGGCTGAAGATCAATATGAGGCCGCCGCTGCAGCCGTGCAAGGTCAGGTGGAGGCCTTGTTGAAGAAGATCTGCGGCTTTGTCTCCGCTCCTCTGTCCGGCGATGTCGCCGATCCTGCAGCTGGTGATGAAGGTGAAGACAACGGCGCTCATGAAGTAGCACCTTTCGCAGGTGATGGCGGCGTCCGGGGGTGACCTGCGGCTATTCTCCTATTTCGTTCCTGCAACATGCATTAGGCCTCGTGGAGGCGTTTAGACTTTTCATTTGATATTGTGAGGACAATGTGTTTGTAATATTTGCTTCGAGATTTTGCGATTTCCTTCCTATTTGCTTTGCGTTCTGCGTCGGCAGAGCCCGGCCTCGCGCATACCTCAACCGCCATTGGGACGACCGGAGACCAGGACGGACCAAGGAATGAGGGGTTACATGACAAGTTAGGCTCCTCAGTCGCGATGCTCAGGAGTCCCCCTTGATGCGCAAACAGCTTATAGGGAGAGTTCGCGAGGATAGATTAATGTTCTACGTCGGCAGAGCCCGGCCCCGCACATACCTCAACCGCCATTGGGCCGACCAGAGACCAGGACGGACCAAGGAGTGTGGGGCCACATGACCAGTTAGGCTCCTGAGTCGCGATGCTCAGGAGTCCCCCTTGACGTGCAAACAATTTCCATACATGCCCTCGCCGAGGCCTCGGGAGGGGCGCGCGACGCCCAGGTCCGGGAGACCTAGTTGGGTGCCGTGCGTTTGGGTGTGACCCGAGCGCAGCCCTCGTGCCCAGCCCCCTCGTGCAACTCTCCCGTGGTAGGCATTGCAGTAAGGCTGGACGCTGAGCTCTGGGCTCCCTGAGGTTGGTACGACCATGGGGCCGCCCTCAGTTGTTTATCACCAGCGCAAAGCATAGTGCTTTCGCTTGTGCACGGGCATAGCCACTCCTCGGCAGTGTCGAGGGCCAGCACGGAGCATGGTGCTTCCACTTGTGCATGGGATGGGGGGCCCCCTCCGGGAGGAGCCCCCGGGGCGTGTACAGCCCCGCCATGACACGTGGCTTGCACAGCAGGGCTGCGAGGTGTATCTGGGCACTTGTGAGCCAGCGAAGGACTCATGAGGCCCTACCTCAAGGCGGGTTGCGCCTGGTCTTGAGTCTTGGTGACTGTGTGTTCCTGCAAGGCAATTAGGTGCAAGCAATCTACGTCCTCAGGTCCCGGCCCTCGAGCGAGCTCAGCCGCCGCTGGTATGCCAGGTCGCGATGCCGTGGTCAAGTCCAGGGGGTGAGGGCTGGAGATCCAGTAAGAGCTCTTGAGTCGCGATGCTCAGGAGCCCCCCTTTTAACGTGCAAGTGAATTGCGCAGGATGGATGGCCCCGTGGCAGGTGGTGATCGAGCAGGCGATAGTCGTAGGTAGGTTAAGCATGGAAAGCAGATCAGCTTGGGTAAACGCAGGAAGATACATGCCGCTGGGTCCGGCCCGAGCGGCTTGGGGATAATGCAGCCCGAGGGGCGCCCCCAGCAAGGTGAGCTAAAGACAAAAGCAAAAGGGATACATGCCACAGGGACGGACCCATGCGGCCTGCATACATGCCACAAGGTGAGCTAAACGAGATTGGAAGATGTCACCTGGTTCTGTAGACGAAGTAGAGTTGGTGCAGCTGAAGGCATGCATCGAAGGAGTGGCTCCTCATGAACCACCAGAGCCCTGAGCCTCGGGAGGTTCCCTGAAGACCGTATCCATTTCTTCCAGGACGGCATGGTACCTGGCCTCCTAAGGCGCCAGGACACGCCGCATGTTGCGCTAATAGGCTGACGCCACGCTCGGGAAGCCGAAGGGCATGCGGACGTAGCTGTGTGGCGGGCCCTCGCAGCGGGCCACACGCGAAGGCCAGAAGCGCTCATGAGATGCGGCCCTTTTGAGCCCTGGGACGTCGATGCAGACACGCAACCCGGCATCCTCGCCTGGATGGGGAGCTGCGCCTTGTGAGCGGCTGTCGCCGCGCATGGCTCTTGCGTCTTCCAGTTCCTGTGTGGTCTTAGCGATGAACTCCTGAGTGGTGCGCACTCCTTGCCATGTGTTCTCCTGAGGGAAACGTGTCGTGAAACACGCCTCCAAGTGGTGCCCAAGCGCCTCCCTCGTGAGGTTGGAAAGGTCTGAGGCCCTCTAGAAGAGAGCCCCCGAGCCCTGCCCGAGGAGGGCGCTGGGCGCGCCTTCCTATGTGATGGAGGGAGGCGCCCTGGGACGGACGCTAATGCTGATGAGGCTCCTGCCGTAACGCCATCCTCCTGAGGTCCTGCACGGCGCAGCTGCTTCTTCTTGGGGATGGCGTCCAAAGGGCCCTCACTTCTGCTGTCGGGGTCGTTGATTGCTGCAGCTTGGAAGGCACGCTCGAGGAAGCACACTGCATCTCTTTCTTCACATGGGACCGTGATGATTCCTCCGCTTCCTAGCATCTTGAGGACGTTGTAGCCGTGATGGGTGAGTGCCATGAACCTGGCCAGGGCCGGATACCCGAGGATGGCGTTGTATGGCAGGTGGATGTGCGCGACGTCGAAGTCGATGAGCTCGGTGCGGTAGTTCTTGCGCTCCCCAAAGGTGACAGGCAGGCAGACCTGCCCTATCGGTGTGGTGGAACCGTCAGTCACTCCTGAGAAAGGTTTGGTAGGCTGGAGCTGCTCATATGGGACTTGGAGGTTGTCGGACGTGTCGACGGACAGGACTTTGAGCCCTGCGCCACCGTCGATGAGGGTCTTGGTAACCTGCACATTGCTGATGACTGGGGAACACAACATCGGGAGGGCGCCGGCGGTGGTCGCGCACTTGAGCTGGTCTGCCGAGTTGAAAGTGATGGCGCATTGGGACCACTTGAGCGGGCAGGTGGCCTTGAGCTTGGGGAGCACCGCGTTCACCTCGCGAGCGAACTGTTTGAAGATGCGCTGAGAGGCTGGGGCATGGGTGCCGCCCAAGATGCACGCGATTGCATGCGGCTCCTGGAAACCCCAGCCCCCTCGTCCTGATGGTGGACGTCGTTCCTTCTTGGTGGCGACAGTGGGGGAAGACCGGCATTGCTTTGGGGGCGATCCTCACGAGGCTGGTCCCTCCAGGCCCCCTCGCGAGGATGGTCCTGCCAGTGGTCCTCACGAGGCCTGTCGTGCCATTCCTGACGCGGGCCATGGCCGTACCAGCGTCCGCCTCCATGTCCTCCTCCACGGTCGTAGCCCCGGTCGCTGCGCTCGGGGCATCGACCGAAGCATCCTTCTTGTATGGCTCTGAGATCTTGATAGTCGCTGGTGTTGTGGGTTTTCAGGTTGTGGAAGGCGCAGAACGGTCGGTTGTTCTTGGTTGACTCGGGCTGATCTCTGCCCCGCTTGGTGTCGGGCTCCGCTGCTAGCACTGCTGCTTCCTTGCGCTTCATGTCCTTGGCCTTGGCCTTCTCCTCCGCTATGCCCGCAGCTGGCAGCTCGAGGAGGGAGAGGCGCCCCTCCTCATCTCTTGCACACTTGGTCGCCAGGTTGAACAGCTCCTGAGATGTGCACAACTCCTCATGGATAGCGAGCTCTTCCTTCATCTTGACGTCGCGGACGCCGTCAGAGAACGCGGAGATGATGGCCTCCTCCGTGACCTTGGGGATCTTGAGGCGAGTGTTGTTGAAGCGCTGGATGTACTTCTGGAGGGTCTCTCCTGGTTGTTGCTTGATGCAGCGCAGGTTGCCCGAGGCACGCAGGCGGTCGCGAGTGCCCTAGAAGTTGGCGACGAAGCGGTCATGCATCTCGTCCCAGGAGGAGATTGAGCCGTGCTGCAGGTTCAGGTGCCAGGATCGGGCTCCATCCTTGAGATCCTTGGGAAACCAGTTCGCCATGACTTCCTCCTTGCCATTGGCCGCCTCGATGCAAAGCTCGTAGAGCTGCAGGAACTCCCCGGGGTCAGCGGTGCCGTCGTAGCGAGGAGGTAGATCCGGCTTGAACTTGCCTAGCCAGGCGACGCTGCGCAGCTCGGGGGTGAAGGCGCGGCAGCCAGCCATGGTTGCTGGAGCCCGCTTCGGAGGTGGAGGTTGGTCTTGATGAGGTCCGCGCGGTGCCGCCGTGGGCGGTGCGCGGTCTTGACGAGGTGGCGCAGGAAGTGCGGGTGCAGCTTCTCGCGGCCGAGGGATTTCTTGGCAGCTTCTCTCTTCGCGTGCAGGCACCGGGCATGGCGGATCACATCGCGGGGCCGCGCGCCTTGGTACCAAGGCACCGTCTTGGGGCAGAGGTGGTGGAAGCGCTCCATGAGCCTCGTCGCCCGTGGCTGGCTGAGGGTGAGGTAGAGAGAGGGACGGCGCCAGGGAGCCCCCTACGGTGCAGACGAGCTCGGCGACGCGGTCGAGCCACTCCTCGTAGAGGTCATCGACTGGGCGGTAGCGCAGGAGTTCGTTTGCGGCGAGGAGTGCGGCCCGCGCCTCCATGGGAGCGCGGCGCGCGTGAGACGAAGAACCGACCGGGGTCAGCGATGGAGTGGCGGTGCGGCCGTCCTGCTGTACCGAAGGATGCAGCAAGGATGCCTGCTGCTCATTCCCCGCTGGGCCGGTGGCAGCGTTGGCGGCGGGAGACGGAGAATGATGAGGTGGCCCGCTGACGGGAGCCATCTGAGCAACGCGGGCGGTGAGGGCAGCCCGACGCTCAGCTCGAGCACGGCGAGCGTCCGCCATGGAGACGATGGAGCGACAGATCGACTGATCAATGAGAGGGAGGCTACGGCGCACCCCTACCTGGCGCGCCAAATATCGGATGTGGGGTTCCGGTAAATCCTTAAGGTTCAAACACTGGGGTGCGCACGAAGTCTTTCCCTCCTATCGATCTACGCCCTAGCTCGCTTAGATCTCGCGGACGAACTCGACAAACTCGCGACATAGAAAGACATGAGATTTATACTGGTTCAGGCCACCGTTGTGGTGTAATACCCTACTCCAGTGTGGTGGTGGTGGATTGCCTCCTGGGCAGATGATGAACAGTATAGGGGGAAGAACAGCCTCCTGAGGTTGAGGTGTTCTTGTGCTTGGCTAACTTGTGTCGGTGAGAGTGATCTGAATCAGTTGCCCCCTCTAGTGGTGGCTAGCTCTACTTATATAGGCCCTGGTCCTCTTCCCAAATATTGAGCGGGAAGGGAGCCAACAACGGCGGGCAAATTTGAAGGGGGACAGCTAGTACAAGCTATCCTGACAAAAGTGGTCTTCGCCTGCAAAAGGCTCTGGTGGTGACACCGTCTTGGGCTCCACGATGACCTCCTTCTTGCCGTCCTCCTGGTCTTGGTCTCGTTGGACCGATATAGCAACATTTGCCTGATGCCTCGGTACTCCTCGCCTGCGCCTGCTTCCTTAGCTCCAAAGAGGAAACGAGGACACTGCGCGTGCTGGCACCCGCCTGGCGCTGATCGTCAAGCCTCACGTCACGAGAGCCTCGTGAGGTTTGCCCCGCCTTGATATCTCCGCTCCTCGGGAGCCTGCCTGACTAGGCCACTCCTGAGGAGGTCTTGCGTCATCCACCTCGCGAGGCTCGGCCCCTCGCGAGGGTCTTGGATGCCTTGTTGATGAAGATGGGCCGTACGGCCTGCTGGCTTAGCCACGTCGTGGGCCGCAGGCAGGCAAGCCTGGGGACCCATGTTCCCAGAACGCCGACAGAAACGTTTTCCTTGGAGCGACTGTGTGGGAGGTATATACGAATGGAAAGGTTTAGCGGTGACTGACTCTGTGGGATATACTTGCGATTGGAAATGATTTCGCCTGTATAATTGTATTTGTAGCTCTATTGTACGTATTTCCGTATTTGAGCCCTCGCCGGTCGCACACGACCTCATTTTGCCGAGCGTGTGTGCCAGGAGGGCATATCCCCGACGGTTTCTAGGTCGTGTGGGAAGGACCCCCCCTATCTCCCACACTCACTTGGTGACGGTTCCAAATGTTGTCTCGGAAATGGGTTAAAAACCGTTTGTATAGCACCTCGCTGTACTAGTGCAAACCCACTTTCAATATTATTACAAACACTATTGTCAATCTCATATTCATCATGGGGCTTAAATAAATTTTCAAGATCATAAGAAGAATCACCCCAATCATGATCATTGCAACAAGTAGTGGACATAGCAAAACTAGCATCCCCAAGCTTAGGGTTTTGCATATTATTAGCATAATTGACATTAATAGAATTTGTAATACATCATTGCAATCATGATTTTTATTCAAAGAAATATCGTCAATCACTTCATAAAGTACTTCATCACAATTTTCAGATTCACGGATTTCAAGCAAAACATCATCAAGATAATCTAGTGCACAAAACTCACTAGCAATTGGTTCATCATAATTGGATCTCTTAAAAAGATTAGCAAGCGGATGAGGATCCATAAACTTTTAGCAATCGAAGATGCAAGCAAAAAGAAGGAACATGGTAACACAAGCAAAAAAAAGATAGAACAGAAAGAAGGGCGAAGGAAAGGCAAATCTTTTCGAAAATCGTTTTAGAAGTGGGGAAGAGGAAAACGAGAGGCTAATGGTGAATAATTTAATACGAGGGATGAGAGTTTATGATGGGTACTTGGTATGTATTTTCTTGTCGTAGATCTCCCCGGCAACGGCGCCAGAAATTCTTCCTTCTACCTCTTGAGCTTGCATTGGTTTTTCCCTTGAAGAGGAAAGGGTGATGCAGCGAAGTAGAGTAAGTATTTCCCTCGGCTTTTGAGAACCAAGGTATCAATCTAGTAGGAGACAACGCACAAGTCATCGAATACCTGCACAAACAAACACCAACTTGCACCCAACACGATAAAGGGGTTGTCAATCCCTTCAGGGTTATTTGCAAAGTGAGATCTGATAGAGATGGATAAACGGTAAAGTAATATTTTTGGTATTTTTGGTTTATGGGACGGAAAGTAAAAGATTGCAAAGTAATGGAACGGCGATAGAAATTGGCAAGTTGACGGGAAACTAAAATGATGTAAAATAGACCGGGGGGGCATAGGTTTCACTAGAGGCTTCTCTCAAGATAGGAATTATTACGGTGGATGAACAAATTACTGTCGAGCGATTGATAGAAAAGCGCAAAGTTATGACGATATCTAAGGCAATGATCATGAATATAGGCATCACATCCGTGTCTAGTAGACCGAAACGATTCTGCATCTACTAATATTACTCCACACATCGACCGCTATCCAGCATGCATCTAGAGTATTAAGTTCATAAAGAATGGAGTAACATATTAAGCAAGATGACATGATGTAGAGGAATTAACTTAAGAAATATGATGAAAACCCCATCTTTTTATCCTCTATGGCAACAATAAAATACGTGCCTTGCTGTCTGTCGGATCACGGGTTCCGGCAAAACCCTCATGGTTCGTACACTGGGGTGTGCACGAAGATTTCCCCCTACTGATCTACACCCTGGCTTTGCTAAGATCTCACGGATTAGCTCGACGAACGCGCAACACAAGGGACACAAGATTTATACTAGTTCGGGCCACCGTTGTGGTGTAATACCCTACTCCAGTGTGTGGTGGTGGATTGCCTCTTGGGCTGATGATGAATAGTACAGGAGGAAGAACAGCCTCATGAGGTTGAGGTGTTCATGTGCTTGTGTGTGGCTAAGGATCAGATAAGTTGCCTCCTACGGTGGTGGCTAGCCCTATTTATAGTGGCCCTGGTCCTCTCCCCAAATATTGAGCTGGAAGGGAGCCAACAATGGCCAATTTGAAAGGGGACAGCTAGTACAACTTATCCTGACAAAAGCAGTCTTCGCCTGCAAAAGGCTCTGGTGGTGACGCTTCCTTGGGCTCCATGGTGACCTCCTTCTTGCTGTCCTCCTAGTCTTGGTCTCATTGCACTGATATGGAAACCTTTGCTTCATGCCTCGATACTCCGCTCCTGCGCTTGCCTCCTTAGCACCGAAGAGGAAACAACGACACTGTGCGCGCTGGCGCCCGCCTGGTGTTGATCGTCATGGATCGCATCACAAGAACCTCGCGAGGTTTGCCGTGCCTTGATCTCTCCGCCCCTTGCGAGCCAGCCCAGTGAGGCCGCTCCTGAGGAGGTCTTGCGTTGTCCGCCTCGCGAGGCTTGGCCCCTCACGAGGGTCTTGGATGCCTTGTTGATGAAGATGGGCCGTACGAGCCTACCTACAGAGCCACGCCATGGGCCACAGGCAGGCAAGTCTGGGGACCCCCATTCCCACAACGCCGACAGTAGCCCCCGGGCCCAAGGCGCGCTCGGGCTTGGCTTCGAGGCGAAGCCAAATGCCAAGTGCGAAGTGCCACGGGCCCCAATAGCCTGCGGCCTTTGTCGACGCGTGGCGGTTGATTGGACGTGGGCATCTCTGCTTCCCCACGCTGCCTTGGGATCCGCCTAGCTATGCGCCCCCCCCCACCTACACAGTTATTCTTCCATCGCCCGTGCCATACTTCCCCAATTCCTCTGCTTCCCCGAAACTCTGCCCCTCCTCTCAATCTGACCTGAGCTCTGCTCACTCCATCGCCATGGCGCCAAAACAAGCGGATAAGGGGAAGAAACCTCTATCTTCTGCCAGTGCTCCTCCAGCCATCGGGCCGGCGGTTGGCCGATCGCTGGTGCTCAATGATGAGGCCATGGGCAAGGTGCGCACCATGCTCGCCTCCATCTTCAATGAGTGGGGAAGGATGGTGGCTTGGCCTGGGTCTCATGCTCGTATTGACCGGGCAGCAACCGAGGTCCCAATCCTCATCGATGCCCTTTGGGCCGGCCTCGTCCCCCCTTTCTCCGCCTTCTTCAACGCAGTGCTTGAACATTACCAGATCCATATGCTGCATCTTGACCCCAATCCATGACTCTTCTTGCCGTCTTCGCCTTTGTTTGTGAGGCCATGGTGGGCATTGCCCCTTCCGTGGCTCTTCTTCGCCACTTCTTCTCTTTGCATCTGATGGATCCCCGGCAAAGCTCCGGATGCGCGAGCTTCCAGGCTGTGGCTGCAACGGCAGGCACGGGGATCGACTTCGAGCTTCCTCCATCCACGAGCGAGTTTCGAACACGGTGGGTGTTTGTCGATGCTGGAGTGCTTAGCCCTCTGCTCCATTCTTCGTCGGCGCCTGCCGTTCCCAACTCCGATTGGGGTCACGAGAGGCTCGCGAGCCCCTGTCTTGTTCCCGTATGGCTTAGGCTGAGGAGGCTGAAGGACCATGGCGTAACTGCACCTATAGTGGTGAAGGAGTTCGTCAGGCGCCGAGTCGCTCCGCTCCAGCGC
The DNA here is from genome assembly GCF_018294505.1 of Triticum aestivum. Classification (NCBI taxonomy): domain Eukaryota; kingdom Viridiplantae; phylum Streptophyta; class Magnoliopsida; order Poales; family Poaceae; genus Triticum; species Triticum aestivum. The sequence continues at coordinate 420,501,374 of NC_057804.1, forward strand.
CATTCTCGCCGGATGTGGGCCTTGCTCAGTAGTCAGGACCATATGAGACTTCAGGAGTCCGGGCTCCCTCTTGAGATGCGACAAACAGTGCTCGAGGTCCTGACGGGCATCCCTTCTCCGGACGACATGCCTAGGAAGAGTTGTCTGCTGTACCGCTGCACGAATAAGGCAGAATTTATGGAGCACATGCCTTTGTTTTATGAGTGGGGGTTGCGCCCGGATGGCCTGGTGGGGCCTCACGAGAACCCCGTCAATGTGGTTCCCTTCTTCGCTGCCGGCGCCGAGCTCGTCTTGAGTGTGGATGCAGGGGGGCGAGCTCCGGCAGAGGCCGGTGGCCCGAGTGCTGAGGTGCAGACGCCGCCTGGGGCTCCCGGGGTGTCGTCCTCGGGAGCTCATGATTCTTCCCCTGGGGTGCCGGTCGCTGAGGTGGTGCAGTACGCGGCTCCTGAGGCCGAAGCTCGTGAGGCTTCGGGGGGTCGTGGTGAGGCGGAGCCCGATTGCTCTCCTCAGCTTGACACCCCAGAAGTTCTCCTCCCGAACGCTTCCCTGGTTGTGCCCCGTGCCAGCCGCCACGTCCAGCACTTTGGTCAGCCTTGCGTGGACTTCGAGGAGCTCTGCAAGAGGAAAGGATCCCCGAGCGACAGCGGTGGTATCTTCAGGCCGTTGAAGCGGAGGAAGTACATCGCCGTTGATGAGTAAGTAATGCTCCTTGGTAGCTTCTCGTGCTACTTTCCTTCCTGACGATGGTCTGGCAGGGTCCCTTCCGCCAAGGCCGCTGCATCTCCTAAGGAGCAACCTCCTCTCTCTTCGACTCCCTCGACGGACTTGAGCGCCCCGAGCCTGCATGCTGCCCCGGGTGCGGGGTAGGTTGGAGAGGCATGTCCGCCTTCGTGGCGCCTTGAACCCGTGGTCTCACCGCCCTTCCTTGGCGGTCTTTCTTGGAGTCCAGTGGACGTGCCCAGGACCTCTCCTCTGGTCCTGGACGGTGGCTGGTTGGCTTCGGTCCTCGGCTCCTCCTCAAGCAGCGGGCCCCAGCTAGGTCGGGCCCCCTTCGAAGCATGGCTGGCGCCTGGGGCTGAGCCAGCCCCCAGCCCCCTGCAGAGAGAGGGAACACCACTTCAGGCCTCGCCTACAGCTCCCATGTTGGAGGATGAGATGAGCCGTGCGCTTGAGTTTGAGCACGAGCGGAGTGTCGTTCACCACGAGCTCTTCCAAGAGGCGATGGGTGAGATGAACCGGCTCGGCGGTGAACTTGCGGACATTGACACGTGCCTCAAGGATGAGGGTATTCGGCTGGTGGAGGAGCGGCATAAGCTGAAGGTGGCTATCAACCTTGGCCGCCACCAGTGCGATCTTGACAACACGAAGGCCGAGGCGTCCCTTGCGGTCTCTCGTGAGGATTTCTCCCGGGCTTTGGAGGAGGCTCATGAGCCTGACCGCCGTCGCGAGGCTGCAGAGAAGCGCGTGCGGGAGCTCTAGGCCTGGAGCGCGTCCCTTGAGCAGCAAGTGGAGGCGCGCAAAACCGCTCTTGCATCTATGAGGGGGACGCCCGCTAAGGATGAAGAGACCCGGAGGCTTGAGGAAGTGATGGCGTTGGAAGCTGTGGAACGCAGCCTTGAACTGTAGCGACTGGAGACGAGGGAGCGCCAGTCAATGCACGCGAGGCCAGAGCCTAGGAGGAGGTTGATCGCCGGGTGGCTGAGGCTGGCGTGGATCTTGTGGGTACGCACGACCTGAAGTTGAAGCTTGCGGAGATGGAGGCTGCAGGTAGGGCCGCTGCCTTTAAGCCCAGGCTTGCTGAGGTGGAGAGGCACAAGGAGGAAATGACTGCCGCCCAGGTCACGGCGCAGGCGGAACTGGCCTCCGCCCGTGCCGAATTGCTCTCTCTTCAGAAGCGGGTTGCCGATGTTGAGTCGGTTGCTCAGCAGGACAGGAAGGAAGTGCTGCAGAGGCGGACGCTGGAGCGCGTTCATGCTCCCATGCTTCGGGACCTTCGGAACAGGGCCAACATTGCCCTGGGCCATGTCTGTGACGAGAATGCCCCCATCCACAAGTGAACGACTATGCCAGCCACCTTCATCTCTTCACCGACGTGGTGACGCGCCTGGAGGCTCGGTTTGATAGAGCTCGCCAGCTTGCGGAAGAGAGGAGTCGCGGCCTGCTTGAGCGAGCGTTCTCCCGCGTGTTCAGCCATCTCTTGAACACCTACCCCAACTTCAACTTCGCCGCCGCCATCGCACCTGTTCCCCAAGCCGTCCGAGGTGACCTGGCTCGATGGGTGGAGGATAGCGTGGACGCGTTGGTCCAGGCCTTCACTTCTGAGGACGACGGGGTGGTAGTCACGGCGGATGAAGGCGGTGTAGTTGACGACGGTGACGGCGGCGATGGAGAAGGCGACGTCAGCACTAGCGACAGCGACAGCGACGCTAGTGGTGCGCCCGAAGATGACCTGCAGGCACGGCAAGCGACGTATCTGGCTGATCCGACATTTCCCTGCTGTTACCCTATATGCAAGAACTCGGGCGCGACCCCTAGAAAACTGTAAGAGCATTTTGAGAAGGGGAGCCCCTCATGTAATCAAATCGATGCCTTTAGTCTCTTATGCCCAATTGAGTATGCATCTTTGCGAAACCATAAGTCCAGAGGCGAGTTTTCCGTCGTGGCTTACCTTAGCCGGCGCAAGTCTCGAGCTGGACCATGGGGCGGTGAGCTTCTGGGACTCCTGAAGAGCCCATCGATCCACCCGAGGGGGCCCCGTGAGAGGCAAGCACCAGTTGTAGCGTTAGTGCGTGCTCGGCACACGTGTGCCTCGCCCAGTCCAGCTCGCGAGGGGCTCGTGAGGGGAAGGCAATGGGCGTGAGTCCCAAAATAAGGCAAGAACCAGATAGCAAGAAATCGCTCGAGCGAGAAAAGGCTCCCCCCCAGCGCGCATCGATGAAAATTCAACTCCAACTTAAATCCAAATCCAAATGGCAAGGCTACAGAAAAGGGATTCAAAGCAAATGGACGCGTCCGGCTCCTAGTATAGTCTTCTTGTCTTCAAGTCTTCTCACCAGCACGGAGCTAAGTGCTGCCACTAGGACGTGGGAGGGAGCCCCCGAGGCCCGAGGGCGGCACTCCAGAGACTCCGGGGTGTGTACAGCCCCACTCGTTATTACGTGAGAGTGTCACGGGCGGTGATCTTCACAGGCGTGAGCCTTACTTCATATCGCCAGACGAGGGCCCCGCCTTGCGCTGCCCTCGACTAGCATTGGGGGCAACCGGAAACCAAGACAACACCAATGGGGCAAAGGGAACGCCAGCGGCACCCTCGGCGAACACGGGTCCTCTATCGGGGGCAGGCTTTTCAGCACCTCCCCAGCAGAGGGCCTACCTCCGGGGGATACCCTGCTCCATGCGGCGTGGGGAGGGATCTGTCTCCCGACCCCTCTCTTGCAGCCCCCAGTGCACTCCCCCAGTGGAAGGGAGGTCGTCGTGCCGGGGCTGCCAGCCGCTGCGGTAACCTGAATTCAATGTGACTCATGGTTAGCGTAAGCTTGCTCCTGAGGTATTAGTGGTACCCGGTAGCTGTTGCTGTTGGCGTGGGTGATGCGGCTGCCAGGCGGCTCCTGCGCGTCCTCAGCCTCTAGCGCCTCCACCTCCCAGCCTGGCTCGAAGAATGAACCGGGGTCCTCCTCTGGTGTGTGCTCCTGGTGTCACGCCCAATATGTGATATTATCCTAAAGAGACTCGAAGGTCCAACCAAGGATAGAACCGCATATTGCTATGCTTTTGCAAGGTGGATATCATTACATCAACATTACATAATAGATGGGGATACATACAAAAGGTATACAATGCCACACGAATACAACATCATCTTACATAAGAGCACCATTCGACTACGGATGAAACACAAACAGAAACTCAAACGACATCCACCCTGCTAGCCCAGGCTACCGACCTAGAACCTATCCCCTGATCGAAGAAGAAGCAGAAGAAGAACTCCAAAACAAGCAAACATCGCTCTAGCGTCATGATCATCGCATAACCTGTACCTGCAAGTGTTGTTGTAGTAATCTGTGAGCCACGAGGACTCAGCAATCCCATTACCATGGGTATCAAGACTAGCAAAGCTTAATGGGAAAGGAAGGGGGTAAAGTGGTGAGGTTGCAGCAGCGGCTAAGCAAGTATGGTGGCTAACATATGCAAATAAGAGCGAGAAGAGAAGCAAACGGAACGGTCGTGAAGCTAGCAATGATCAAGAAGTGATCCTGAAACTACTTACGTTCATACATAACCCAAAACCGTGTTCACTTCCCGGACTCCGCCGAGAAGAGACCATCACGGCTACACACACGGTTGATGTGTTTTAATTCGAATCTGGTGACAAGTTATCTACAACCGGATATTAACAAATTCCCATCTGCCACATAACCACGGGCACGGCTCTCGAAAGTTTATACCCTTTAGGGGTGTCCCAACTTAGCCCATCACAAGCTCTCACGGTCAACGAAGGATATTCCTTCTCCCAGGAAGACCCGATCAGTCTCGGAATCCCGGTTTACAAGACATTTCGACAATGGTAAAACAAGACCAGCAAAGCCGCCCGATGTGTCGACAATCCCGATAGGAGTTGCACATATCTCGTTCTCAGGACACACCGGATAAGCAAAGCGTACAGGTACCGACGTAACCCAAGTTGCCAAGGGATGGTCCTGCACGGTGCTCTAGTTTGGACCAACACTCCGAGGAGCACTGGCCCGGGGGGGTAAATAAAGATGACCCTCGGGAGCGCGACTCCCAAGGGAAAAAAGGCTAGGTGAGGCAAATGGTAAAACCAAGGTTGGGCCTTGCTGGAGGAGTTTTATTCAAAACGAACTGTCAAGGGGGTCCCATAAATCACCCAACCGCGTAAGGAATGCAAAATCAAGGAACATAACACCGGTATGATGGAAACTAGGGCGGCAAGAGTGGAACAAAACACCAAGCATAAGGCCGAGTCTTCCACCCTTTACCAAGTCTATAGATGCATTAATTAAATAAGAGATATTGTGATATCCCAACATCATCATGTCCATCATGAGGCAATCTTCAACTTCACCTGCAACTAACAATGCTATAAGAGGGGCTGAGCAAAGCGGTAACATAGCCAAACAACGGTTTGCTGGGAAGGGTGAAAAGGTTAGAGGCTGACATGGCAAATTGGGAGGCTTGAAGAACAAGTGATAGGTAGCGTAGCATGGCGATAGAACGAAGCAACTAGCATAGCAATGATAGTAATGAGATCCAAGGTGACGGTCATCTTGCCTGAAATCCCGCAAGGAAGAAGAACGAGTCCATGAAGAAGATGAAGCCACGAAGACGAACCAAGCGTAGACGAACGAATCCTCACGATCGCAACGAAACAGGAACTAACGAGAAGGAGCACAACCGGAAAGAAGCAAACAAGGTAAACACACAACACATAGACATGGCATGATGCACAACCAAGCATGATGCATGACAAAGGCTACATGAAGCTACTCATGGCAAGAGATGATGCATACAAGAGTAACACATCAAAGCAAGTTTAAATGAGGCCGGAAACAACATATAACAATTGTGTTAAGTCCTCATATGCAAATTTAGAAATTGGTACAGAACTGAATAAACCTTATATTCAAGTTGTTAAACAGAAAGTTAAGATGCACCAAGATGATCTACACGAGATTCTAGTCAAGTTACATACAAAGTTCATTTAATTTGGAGCTACGGCCTAGAAGATATGAGCAAAACAAGTTAAACATGGCATTGATGCAAAATGCATACAAACATCAAGAAAACACTCCCAAAACATGGATGCAACATGATAATATGAAACTTCATGCAAAATCAAGCAAGTTCCATATAGAGCACACTCAAAACGGAGCAACAGTTCAACACATACACATGAAACAAGTTTAAAGGTCAGGCTGTCCAAAACAGCAACTAGGCAGCTAGCAAGCATCAAAACAATATGCTACAGCACCTCAACATACGAACAAAAGGCATGGGCATGAATTAAAGGTAAAGCATGACAAAACATGAACACTGAGCTATCTCCAGAAAACACTATAACATGCTCATAAGGACATGGCAAGATTGCAAGTAATAACAGTTTACAGACTTAGCAGAAATAACATCAGGTTGCTATTTTAGAGCTATCAAACAACATGTTACATGAACTTAACATGGCAAATAAAGGCATGGTATGCTAATACTAAAGACAAAGAACAAAACTCCCTTACTGAACTAATTCCAAAGATTAACAGAAAACATGGTAGCATCTATGCAAACATGGCAAGTGATATGACAGATTCAGACATGGCAGGAACAACGATAAGTAGGCACGTTGGTGAGCTTGTACAACTCACCACAGAGCAACACATGGCATGTGAAGTAAACCAACAGTTATATGACATATTTATGAAGCTAAGAATGGCACGATCAAGTTCATAGGGTGCATGGATCACTAGCAAAGCTCATGGCAAAACTGAACTTAATGTTAACAGGCTGACAGTAACATTATTTAGCAACTTGAGAGCAAGATTACAACAAGATATAGCAGGATATAAATGCAACCAGGGGCATGGATTGATATAGAATGACATGCATAACAAAACATACTCAGTGAACATCTCCATATTATGCATAGAATGACGTGTATCTGCAGGTTTACATAGCATCATGATGTAACAGATTCAGACTAACAAAACAGTAACAGCAAGTACCCTACTTCACGAGCTCGACGCACTCACTACAAGACTCACAAAAATACATAGATTGCACCACTGTAAAGATGGCATGATGTAGCTCAAAATACATGTAGACATCTAGCTAATAGGATGCACACACAAAATGCAACAAAAAAGACAAAACACCAAGTTCTGTTAACAGGCAGCAGTTAACATCATATAGCACTCTTGCAACGATGATTAGGGCATCAATATGGACTCAAACAAGCATGGAACAATGGAACAAAATGTAGAGCATCTCATGGTGAACATTTTTGATATATCATATGCTCAAAACGGAGCAGCATACAAGATGTTATGGCATGATGCACAAGTGCACAAAATCTAGCAGATCTGGGGACTTAGAAGATGATCACCTCCGCGAAAAGTCAACGCGGGACGTGGTGGTTCCGGGACGGAGAGATCCGGGCGTGGGGAGGCGTTTGGTTGGAAGGATGGGTGGATCTGGTCCACCTTCAGATCCGGCGAAGCTCCGGCGAGGTGGCGGTGAACTCCCGCGAGGAGGAGGTCAGAGCAGGCGCACGCGGACGGAGGGGTGATGGGGACGACTGGATCTGGTCCGGTCCGACCGGATCAGCGGCGGGGAGGCGGCGAGCGGAGCAGGCGATGGCCACCGGCGACAAGGAAGGCGGCGGGGCGGCGGAGATGACGGCGGGCGCCGGCTGGACGGCGGCAGACGCGAACGCCGGCGAAGGGCGTTGGGGCTGC
>NC_057804.1:420509136-420614136 GCF_018294505.1 Triticum aestivum
CGAGGGGCGGCGGATGGCGGCGCCGGCGGGCGGAGCAGCGAGGGCGCGAGTCACGGCGGCGGGGCGCTCGGGCCTGAGGCGGCCCGGGGTGGGCCGGTCGTGGTCTCCGCGGGCCCGATGGCGCAGAGGAGAGAGAGAGGCCGGCGGGGACACGTGGCGGCGCGCTATTCGCTGGGGGCGGCGGCTGGACGCTGAGGTGGCGGCTTCCTATTGGCCGGACGACATGGTGGAGGCGGAGGACATGTCCGGCGCGGAGGCGGACATGTCCGGTGGCGCGGAGGGGAATTGATCTAGGGTTAGACCGAGAATTTCAGGGGAGATGGCATATTTATAGGTAGAGGGAGCTAGGAGAGTCCAAATGAGGAGCGGTCTTCGCCCACACGATCGTGATCGAACGACCGAGAGCATGGAAGTGACTTAGATGGGTTATTGGGCTGTGTTGGAGGGTGTTGGGCTGCAACACTCAAAAGGCCTTTGTGGTTACCCGGTTAACCGTTGGAGCATCAAACGACCTCCAAATCGAACGAAACTTGAGAGACGGTCTACCGGTGCTATACTAAGGCCGCCGGCAAATCTCGTTCCATTCTGAGAACGTTTTTCCCCCGCTCACGAAACAAGGTCTGAGAGGGGTGACGGGCGCGCGCGAGAGGTCTGGACTCCGAACGGACAACAGAGAGAACCTGGGGAACCCGAACGGATGCAAGTTTTGAAAAACATGCAGATGAAATGCAGATGATGACATGGCAAAATGCAACACGCAACCAAACGACATGGCAACAACGGCGAATAACTGGAAGACACCTGGCGCATCGGATCCGGGGCGTTACACCTGGTCCATCATGCGGGGCACGTAGGCTTCCGGGGTCGCCACCCCAAAAACCTCGCCGAAATGCCCCACACTCCACGTCGCCCGACCCAGCGCGCCGTCCTGGGGATGATAGGGCCATGAACGGTGCTCGTTCCCACGCTGGTCGGAGGTGGTCTGGGTGCGATCATACGCCCTACACGCCGGTTGTGCCTGCATCGATGAAGCCTCCTGGTGCGCCCGGGGGGGCACGGGCACAACGTGGCCCGCCATGCGACCCGGCCGCGGCCGGGGTTGGGAGCATGGAGCAGAAGGGTGGTGCCCCGGTGACCGCGGTGTCCAGTAGCTCGGTGACACGCTCCAGCAGCGCGTCTCTGCCGCTCTCCATTAGTCGGCATTGCAGCAGCTCCCCCGCCACCATGAGCACGACCCTCACGTTTGCTTGCTCCCGTCGGGTGTGCGGCGCCGTGGCCGCGGTGTGGCTCGAGGCCCTTGCGGGTGCTCGTGCCTATCATGGAGTAAGGGCGGACGGCGCGTGGCTGCGCCGCCCGCGCCCCACAGAGCCTGGCGGTGCGCGAGCTTCCTCGGGCGTGGGGTTGGGGTCTTCTTGGACAGGCTGTGGCGCCCAGGCCGGCCAGGATGCCCAGCGGTCGGCGTCGGTCCTCTGGTCGCTAGACATCGGAGCCGGGGAGTGTCGGTGAGTCTCTGGCGGAAGGAAGACTCCAGCGCACCCCTACCTGGCGCGCCAAATGTCGGATCACGGGTTTCGGCAAAACCCTCAAGGTTCAAACACTGGGGTGCGCACGAAGATTCCCCCCTACCGATCTACACCCTGGCTTTGCTAAGATCTCATGGATTAGCTCGACGAACGCGCAACACAAGGGACACAAGATTTATACCGGTTCGGGCCACCGTTGTGGTGTAATACCCTACTCCAGTGTGTGGTGGTGGATTGCCTCTTGTGCTGATGATGAACAGTACAGGGGGAAGAATAGCCTCCTGAGGTTGAGGTGTTCATGTGCTTGTGTGTGGCTAAGGATCAGATGAGTTGCCTCCTAAGGTGGTCGCTAGCCCTATTTATAGTGGCCCTGGTCCTCTCCCCAAATATTGAGCTGGAAGGGAGCCAACAATGGACAATTTGAAAGGGGACAACTAGTACAACTTATCCTGACAAAAGTAGTCTTTGCCTGCAAAAGGCTCTGGTGGTGACGCTTCCTTCAGCTCCATGGTGACCTCCGTCTTGCTGTCCTCCTGGTCTTGGTCTTGTTGCACTGATATGGAAACCTTTGCTTGATGCCTCGGTACTCCGCGCCTGCGCTTGCCTCCTTAGCACCGAAGAGGAAACAAGGACACTGTGCGCGCTGGCGCCCGCCTGGCGCCTGCTTGGTCTCGATCGTCATGGCTCACGTCACGAGAACCTCGCGAGGTTTGCCTTGCCTTGATCTCTCGACCCCTCGTGAGCCAGCCCGGTGAGGCCGCTCCTGAGGAGGTCTTGCATCGTCCGCCTCGCGAGTCTTGGCCCCTCGCGAGGGTCTTGGATGCCTTGTTGATGAAGATGGGCCATATGGGCCTACCCGCAGAGCCATGCCTTGGGCCGCGGGCAGGCAAGTCTGGGGACCCCCATTCCCAGAATGCCGGCACAGCCCCTACTGTCATTGGGAAAGGACACCGTAAGATTGAACCCAAAGCTAAGCACTTCTCCCATTGCAAGAAAAACCAATCTAGTTGGCCAAACCAAATCGATAGATCGAAGAGACTTGCAAAGATATCAAATCATGCATATAAGAATTCAAAGAAGATTCAAATAATATTCATAGATAAGCTGATCATAAATCCACAATTCATCGGATCTCAGCAAACACACTGCAAAAGAGTATTACATCAAATAGATCTCCAAGAACATCAAGGAGAACATGGTATTGAGAATCAAAGAGAGAGAAGAAGCCATCCAGCTACTAGCTATTGACCCATAGGTCTGTGGCAAACTACTCAAGCTTCATCAGAGAGGCAATGGTGTTGATGTACAAGCCCTCCATGATCGAATCCCCCTCCGGCAGGATGCCGAAAAAGGCCTCTAGATGGGATCTCACGGGTACAGAAGGTTGCGGCGGTGGAAAAATGGTTTTGTGGCTCCCTGGAAGTTTTTTGGGGTTTAAGAGTATATATAGGAGGAAGATCTAGGTCAGGGGGTCACCGAGGGGCCCACAAGGTCGGGGGCGCGCCCTATCCCCCTGGGCGCGCCCTCCACCCCTTGTGGCCACCTCATGGCTCTTCTGACTTGCACTCCAAGTCTCCTGGGTGTCTTCTCCAAGAAAAATCATCGCAAAAGTTTTATTTCGTTTGGACTCCGTTTGGTATTCTTTTTCTGCGAAACTCTAAAACAAGGAAAAAGCAGGAACTGGCACTGGGCTCTAGGTTAATAGGTTAGTCCCAGAAATCATATAAAATAGCATATTAATGCATATAAAACATCCAAAATAGATAATATAGTAGCATGGATCAATAAAAAATTATAGATACGTTGGAGACGTATCACATGACCAGAAGCCCTTGCCTACAGTAGCTCTTGGCTCTACCTGAACTCATGCAGGCTTTCGTCCAAGCGGTCGACATGCTCGCGGTACATCTGGAGCGTGATCTCGAGCTCCAAGTTGGCTATTCCATTGGAGATCACCAGCTCGAGGATGCGACGGCCATGTTCCTCTACTACACCCAGGTGAACACCTAGGACAAGGAGGCGGTCGAGCCTACCGACCAGCGCGTTGGCATTGAGCGGACCACGGGCAAGGTGAATGGCGCGAGCCATGCAAACGGCACGGCGGACATCCGATGCAAGTACAGCGCGGCTGGCCTCTGGTGCAAGTACGGCGCAGAGGGCCTCTGCCCACTCCTGGCGAGGAATGAGGTACTGACGGGACGTGTACCCAGGTGTGACACCCTATCGATAGCAGGCAAGCATCGATGGATCCGATCTTGCTAAGCGGCGCGCCGCACCTCTCGTTCGGCGGTGCTCCAACGGACTCACCGTGCGGCGAGTGCTACGTCATGAGCTTGCGTTGGTTTTCCTCGAAGAGGAGAGGGTGATGCAGCAATAGTAGCATAAGTATTTCCCTCAGTTTTTGAGAACCAAGGTATCAATCCAGTAGGAGGCTCCTCAAAAGTCCCATGCACCTACACACACAAACTAAGAACTCGCAACCAACGCAATAAAGGGGTTGTCAATCCCTTCACGGTCACTTGCGAAAGTGAGATCTAATAAAGATAGTATGATAAGATAGATATATTTTTGGTATTTTATAATATAGATGCAAAAAGTAAAGATGCAAATAAAAGTAGATTGATAGCAAATATGATAAGAGATAGACTCGGGGGCCATAGATTTCACTAGAGGCTTCTCTCAAGATAGCATAAGTATTACGGTGGGTGAACAAATTACTGTCGAGCAATTGATAGAAAAGCGCATAGTTATGAGATTATCTAGGCATGATCATGTATATAGCCATCACGTCCATAACAAGTAGACCGACTCCTGCCTGCATCTACTACTATTACTCCACACATCGACTGACTCCTGCCTGCATCTAGAGTATTAAGTTCATAAGAACAGAGTAACGCATTAAGCAAGATGACATGCTGTAGAGGGATAAACTCAAGCAATATGATATAAACCCCATCTTGTTATCCTCGATGGCAACAATACAATATGTGCCTTGCAACCCTTTCTGTCACTGGGTAAGGACACCGCAAGATTGAACCCAAAGCTAAGCACTTCTCCCATGGAAAGAAAGATCAATCTAGTAGGCCAAACCAAACTGATAATTCAAAGAGACTTGCAAAGATAACTCAATCATACATAAAAGAATTCAGAGAAGATTCAAATATTATTCATAGATAAACTTGATCATAAACCCACAATTCATCGGATCTCGACAAACACACCGCAAAAAGAGTTTACATCAAATAGATCTCCACAAGAGAGGGGGAGAACATTGTATTGAGACCCAAAAAGAGAGAAGAAGCCATCTAGCTAATAACTATGGACACGTAGATCTGTGGTAAACTACTCACAACTCATCGGAGGGGCAAGGATGTTGATGTTAGAAGCCCTCCGTAGTCGATTCCCCCTCCGGGAGAGTGCCGGCGAAGGCTCCAAGATGAGATCTCACAGATACAGAAGGTTATGGTGGTGGAAATTGTGTTTCGTGGTGCCCCTGGATGTTTTTGGGGTACGTATGTATATATAGGAGGAAGAAGTACGTCGGTGGCCGCCCGAGGGGCCCACGAGACAGGGGGCGCGCAGGGGGGCGCGACCTCCAATCTCGTGGGGGCCTCGGCTGCTTCTTGACTTGCACTCCAAGTCCTTTGGATCACGTCCATTCCAAAAATCACGCTCCCGGAGGTTTCATTCCGTTTGGACTCCGTTTGATATTCCTTTTCTTCGAAATACTAAAATAGGCAAAAAAACAGCAATATGGGCTGGGCCTCCGGTTAGTAGGTTAGTCCCAAAAATGATATAAATGTGTAAAATAAAGCCCATAAACATCCAAAAGGGGTAATATAATAGCATGGAACAATCAAAAATTATAGATACGTTGGAGACGTATCAAGCATCCCCAATCTTAATTCATGCTCGTCCTCGAGTAGGTAAATGATCAAAAAGAAATTTTTGATGAGGAATGCTACCTAGCATAATTCTCAATGTAATTTCTTTATTGTGGCATGAATGTTCAGATCCAAATGATTCAAAATAAAAGTTCATATTGATAAAAGAAATAGTAACACTTCAAGCATACTAATCGAAGTAATCATGTCTTCTCAAAATAACATGGCAAAAGAAAGTTCATCCCTACAAAATCATATAGGTAGGCTATGCTTCATTTTCGTCACACAAATATGTTCCCAACTTCTATACCCCCGATGACAAGCCAAGAAATTGTTTCATACTTAAATAATCTCAAACTTTTTCAACCTTCACACAATACATGAGCATGAGCCATGGATATAGCACTATGGGTGGAATAGAATATGATGATGGGGAATGTGTGGAGAAGACAAAAAAGGAGAAAGTCTCACATTGACAAGGAAAATCAACGGGCTATGGAGATGCCCATCAATTGATGTCAATATGAGGAGTAGGGATTGCCATGCAATGGATGCACTAGAGCTATAAATGAATGCTCAACAAAAGAAAAATAGTGGGTGTGCATCCAACTTGCTTGCTCACGAAGACCTAGGGCATTTGAGGAAGCCCATCGTAGGAATATACAAGCCAAGTTCTATAATGAAAAATTCCCACTAGTATGAAAAAGACAACTTATGAGACTCACTATATGAAAAACATGGTGCTACTTTGAAGCACAATATATGAGACTCACTATATGAAAAAACATGGTGCTACTTTGAAGCACAAGTGTGGAAAAAGAGATAGTAACATTGCTTTTTTTTTCTTTCTTTTTCTTTCTTTCTTTTCTTTTTTTTTCTTTTTTTTCTTTTTCGTTTTTTTGGGCCTTTCTTTTTTTTGGCCTTTCTTCTTTTTTTTCTTTGGGCAATGCTCTAATAATGATGATCATCACACTTCTATTGATTACAACATATGAATTACAACTCGAAACTAGAACAAGATATCACTCTATATGAATGCCTCCGGCGGTGTACCGGGATGGTGCAATGAATCAAGAGTGACATGTATGAAAAATAATGCATGGTGGCTTTGCCACAAATACGATGTCAACTACATTATCATGCAATGGCAATATGATAAAAGCAAAGTATGTCATGATGATGATGAACGGAACGGTGAAAAGTTGCATGGCAATATATCTCCGAATGGCTATGGAAATGCCATAATAGGTAGGTATGGTGGCTGTTTTGAGGAAGATATCAGGAGGTTTATGTGTGATAGAGCGTATTGTATCACGGGGTATGGATGCACCGGCGAAGTTTGCACCAACTCTCAAGGTGAGAAAGGGCAATGCACGATACCGGAGAGGCTAGCAATGGCGGAAAGGTAAAAGTGCGTATAATCCATGGACTCAACATTAGTCAAAAGAACTCATATACTTATTGCAAAAACTTAGAAGTCATCAAAAACCAAGTACTACACGCATGCTCCTAGGGGGATATATTGGTAGGAAAAGACCATCGCTCGTCCCCGACCGCCACTCATAAGGATGCACAAGCCAAGTACACTTAATGTTTCAAATTTGTTACACAACTTTAACCATATGTGCATGCTACGGGACTTGTTAACTTCAACACAAGCATTCTTTATATTCATAATCACCCAACTAGCATGACTTTAATATCACTACCTCCATATCTCAAAACAATTATCAAGTATCAAATTGATCATAGCATCCAATTCACTTTCTATGATAGTTTTTATTATACCCAACTTGGATGCCTACCATTTTAGGACCAATTTTATAACCATAGCAAATACCATGCTGTTATAAAAGACTCTCAAAATAATATAAGTGAAGCATGAGAGACTAGTAATTTCTTCAAAATTAAGACACCACCGTGCTCTAAAAGATATAAGTGAAGCACTAGAGCAAAAACTATCAAGCTCAAAAGATATAAGTGAAGCACATAGAGTATTCTAGCAAATTCTAATAGGATTCTCCCAAAAGGTGTGTATAGCAAGGATGATTGTGGTACACTAAAAAGGAAAGACTAATATAATACACGATGCTCCAAGCAAAACACATATCATGTGGCGAATAAAAATATAGGTCCAAGTAAAGTTACTAATGAACGAAGACGAAAGAGGGGATGCCTTCCCGGGGCATCCCCAAGCTTAGGCTTTTGGCTATCCTTGAATATCTTGGGGTTCCATGGGCATCCCAAAGCTTAGGCTCTTGCCACCCTTTATTCCATAGTCCATAAAAGCTTTACCCAAAACTTGAAAACTTCACAACACAAAACTCAACAGGAAATCTTATAAGCTCCGTTAGTGAAAGAAAACAAAACCACCACATAAGGTACTGCAATGAACTCATTATTTATTTATTTTGGTGTTAAACCTACTGTATTCCAACTTCCTTATGGTTTATAAACTAATTTACTAGCCATAGATGCATTGAAATAAGCAAAAAACACACGAAAAACAGAATCTGTCAAAAACAGAACAACATGTAGCAATCTGTAACTAACGCAAACTTATGGAACTCTAAAAATCCTACCAAAATAGGAAGTCCTGGAAATTTTGTTTACTGAACATCAGAAGCAAGAATAAACGCAAAATTACGTTCTTGTGATTTAACAAAATTATATTCGTGCGTGCAAAGTTTCTATTTTTCAGCAGAATCAAATCAACTATCATCGTAGGTTATCCTATAGGTTCTACTTGGCACAAACACTAATTAAAAGATAAAAACACATCTAAACAGAAGGTAGATGAAATATTTATTACTAAACAGGAGCAAAAACAAAAAACATAAAGAAAATTGGGTTGCCTCCCAACTAGCGCTATCGTTTAACGCCCCTAGTTAGGCATAAAAGCAAAGATAGATCTAACGAGTGCCATCTTTGGCACTAAATTCATAAGTAGCCCGCATGATAGATTCATAAGGTAATTTAACTTTATTTCTTGGAAAGTGCTCCATGCCTTTCTGTCACATCCCTAGTCTGGTATGACCTAGACTAGCTAGTCATTTGTGCATCATGTTTAAATTTTCATTTAAATATGAAATGAGGATTGGTGGAACCCTCAGAATCATTTTTGAAAATGACCCAAATAAAAATTTCTCCAAAAGGGTCCAAGAAAATGCTCATGTTGCTCTCTGAAAAATATTGGACAGAGATCAAAATCAAACCAATATTTTTAAGAGCTCATAGGTATTTATTTTGGGCATTTGGAATTAATGCATAAATATTTGCATTGGAAATATATTAGTTATATATATTAATATATGTCCAAAAATTATGCCATTTATAAAGGAGCTCTGGAATAATATAGTTAGCTCCTGCAAAAATTGGCATAAGGTAATTAAATGATTTAATATTTTAATTAAATCAGAACAAATGTCAGAAAATTTAGAAAAAGAGATAAAACAGGAAAAAAACCTTACCTGGGCTTCTGCCTGGCGCCTCTGGCCCAGCAGCAGCAGGCCGGCCCCGCCAGTAGGCGGCCCAGCCCGCCTCCTCCTCTGTCGTCTTCGTCCTCGACAGAGGGAGGGGAGCGTGCCCGGCGCGCGCGCGCGCCACCGCGCCACGCCACCTCCCTCTCTGCCTGCCTGCCCTCTCCCCTCCTCGTCTGGATGCCCCGGAGACGCCATGCAGCCACCCCGACCCCTCTCGCACTCTCCCTCTCCCTCCTCCTCTCCCCCTGCTCTCTCCCTCGCACACCCGAGCGCCATCATCTCCGCCGTTCGCCATAGCCGCCGCCACCGGCCTCCCCTCGCCTCCCCGACACGCGCAGGAGCTCCGCCCCCTCGCCCTGAAGCTCTCCGTCAAGCCACAAGACGCCGGACGCCCTGTGGAGCCGCCGTCGCCATCGTCTTCCTCCTCGGGCTCTGACCACCATCACCGTCGATTCGCCGTCTCCAGTGCGTCCCCGAGCCCGCTTCGACGCCCGCTGCAACCGCGGTGAGCTCCGTCACCGTTCCCCTCTCTTCTCCCCCTCATTCCCGCGCCGTAACTCTGTTCCCCACCACGGCCGAACCTCCGCCGTCGCCGAGCTCGCCGTCGACGCAGCTCCGGTGACCATTTGGTCACCCCGGCGAGTCCAACAAGTTCGTAAGGCCCCGTAGAGCATCCCTAGCGCTTTGCTTCGCTCACCTTCGAGCTCCAACCGCGTTTCGTGCACGACCGAACTCCGGCGGCCGCAGCCGAGCTCGCCGCCGTCGACTCTGGCCACCCCAGGCCCAGCCACAGCCACCGCCCGACGCGCCATCGTGCTAGCTCTCCAACGCGCCTAGCCGCGCGCCATTTGGAGCACCACAGAGGAAACCCGGGGCACATGTACGCCGCGGACCTCGCCGGCGACTAACCGCCGGCGGGTTTGACTTGTTCGACCTGGGGTTTGACCCCCCCAGGGTCGCAGACTAGTGGGGCCAGGCCCTGCTAATTTTAGTTAAAAAAATAACTAAATCTAATTAGCCACTAACACTGACCAGTGGGCCTGACCCCCCCTAATCTTTTAATTAAGTTAAACTAACCCTGTTTAACCTCCTGACACTGACGTGTGGACCCCACACGTCAGGTTTGACCCCATCAACCGCAGTTGACTGCTGACGTCGTGCTGACGTCATGCTGGCGCAATAATATAATTTCTGGATTTAAATTAAATCAGGAAATTCCAGAAATTTATTTAAACTTCAAAAATTCATATCAATTCAACCGTAGCTCAGATTAAAATAATTTATATATGAAATATTATCAGAAAAATGCAATCTTTCCATCTGTACTAGTTTCATGGATGACAAACCAACTTATACATGCTGAATATGGGAAAACACATTATGGCATATAAGAGACTTAATTTAGAATTGCATTTGAGCTTTGGTTCAAATGGACTTCAAACCAAATGAGTACTAGTTGCATTAGCACAATCAGCATCACATCTTCATGCCATGTTCATGCATCATTGTGTTGCATATGCTTGTGTTTTTGATTGTTGGCACCGTTCCTTCTCGATAGGTCCTGCTCCGGAGCTGTTCCAGAGTACCTGTCGGTGAAGCAGTGCCTCCTCTGTTGATTTACCAGGCAAGCAAACCCCCTTGTTCATTTCGATAAAACCCTACTCTCTCGCTCCTGCTCTTAGTTATTGCATTAGGACAACAGCGATTCATCTGCTACTTTGTGCTGCGGTAGTTGAACCCATTCCTCTACATGACCTGTCATTGCCACAGTAAATAGTTGAAACCCACTAGCATGTGTAGGAGTTGATTGAGCCATTGTTGTGTTCCTACCATGCTATGCCTGCTATTGCTTAGAGTTGTGTCAGGTCTGGTTCATTGGGAATGAATTGGAGTGTTACGATATGTTCTGATGCTGAGAGTGAAGTGTGTGAACACGATTTGGTAAAGGTAGCGGTGAGAGGCCATGTAGGAGTACATGGTGGGTTGTCTCACTGGAACCGTCCTTAAGCACTGAGTTCTATGTATGTTGTCCAATGACTCGATACTACCACACATTGGGTTCCGGTAACTCGACCCCTCTCGACTTATTAACCAACTTGGTCTCTGTCCAGGAGTCGCAACTAGTTTCTGGTGTTTGTAGGTAGTGCTATTTTTCTACCAAGTGGCACCCGGCAGGGTGGGCTTGGGACAGACTAGGCACACGTGGCCTGGTGTACCGAGTGGCACCCGGATGGTGGGCTCGGGAACCCTGCACACATCGTTTGGGGCCGTGAGCGACACCCCGGCCGGATCTCCTTGCGGATGGAACCGAATAGGCGATAAACCTGGACTAGAGTCTTGTGTGGTTAGTCAGGTCGTGGCCGACACCCTCGCCAGGCTTCCGCTTGAAGGTTGCCGAGATACATGACGTGTACATGGCGGTAAGTGGCGAGAGCGTGTGTGAAGAAGTACACCCCTGCAGGGTTAACATGATCTATTCGAATAGCCGGGTCCGCGGTTATGGACTTCTTGGATGCTTACATGGTACATAGACAACTTGAAGTGGATACTCTAAAATGCTCAAGACAAGTGTGAGTGCTATGGATGGCCTTCTCGTAGGGAGACGGGGATGAATCCATAGTAGTGTATTGTGTGGTGATTAGTGGACTCGTGTACGTTGTCTCACCTCAAGAGTTTCTGGTAGTCGTAGAACAGGATAGCCACAGAGTCAAAGCTGGCTTGCTGCAACTAAACCCCACATTACCCTCTTGATACAAATGCATGTATGATAGGATCTGATGTAAGTCTTGCTGAGTACCTTTGTACTCATGTTGCTTTATTTATGTTTTTGCAGCGGAGACTTCGGTCTTAATAGTGTTCTCGTGGACTTCGACTAGTAGCTAGTACCTCAGCTACGATCTTGATCGGATGTTGTAGATAGTCAGGCTTTCAGCCTTTTTCATTTATAGATGTCTGTACTCAGACATGTAATGCTTCCGTTTGTTGCTTGATTGCTCTGAATGTTGGGTCATGTGACCCCTGTTTGTAATAAATGCTATGATGGCTCTTCTGAGCCTTTATCTATATGAGTTGTTGAGTTATGCTGTGATGCCATGTTGTACAGCACATACTTGCATGTTATGCGTACGTGTAATGTGTATTGCTATGTGTGGGATCTGACTATCTAGTTGTTTATCCTTAGTAGCCTCTCTTACCGGGAAATGTCTCCTAGTGCTTCCACTGAGCCCTGGTAGCTTGCTACTGCTCCGGAACACTTAGGCTGGCCGGCATGTGTCCTTCTTCGATCCTGTGTCTGTCCCTTCGGGGAAATGTCACGCGATGAATACCGGAGTCCTGTTAGCCCGCTACAGCCCGGTTCACCGGAGTCCTGTTAGCCCAGTGCTACAGCCTGGATTCACTCGCTGATGACCGACACGTTCGATGCTGGGTCATGGATGCCTGTCCCTGTAAGTTAGTGCCACTTTGGGTTTACGACTAGCCATGTCAGCCCGGGCTCTTTATCATATGGATGCTAGCGACACCATCATATACGTGTGCCAAAAGGCGCAAACGGTCCCGGGAAAAGGTAAGGCGACACCCGTGGGGATACCGTGCGTGAGGCCGCAAAGTGATATGAGGTGTTACATGCTAGATCGATGTGGCATTGAGTCGGGGTCCTGACAGCGCTGGTATCAGAGCCTGACTGCCTGTAGGATTACCAAGCCAAACTGGTCGAAGTTGAGTCTAGAAATTCTTTAGTTATGTAAGGGAATTGATTGTGGGTAGGAACGTAAGGCTCTTTTTACTCCTTATACCTCATGGCCTTCTGATCTGAGTCGTCCTATCTTTCCTACGGGGTTAAGGAACTAGGCTTTCTCTTCCGTCTATCAGGATCACGTGTTACTACTCCGTAGTCCCATAGGATTGGTTGATCAGAGTCATACCCCAGTTTTGAGTATTTCCGGTGTAGTCTGTTTAGTATGATCTCAGAACCTTGAGTAATGCTGATGAGTATGTTACCACCCCATTTTTAGTAGGATGTCTCATTCTGAGCATTATACTGCCGTTATGCTGCCGGAATTTCCCTAGGAGTTCGAGAGATACTAATTCCTTGTCCTACATTCTACAGTCTATAGTTGATGCTGACTCCGTCCCTGGTTTCGTTTCTCAGGATGTCATCAAGTTCTATTGTTCGTAGCCAGAACCATGGAAGATGGTAGGGATGAGGATCCTCCCGACCCGCCTTCGTTGACAGAGTTCATGTTAGAAATGGAGAGAAACAAGCGTGAGTCTAACCGTTTGTTGGCACGTATCGAGGAGAACACCGCACATCAGTCCAATAAGTCTGCGACCATTCATGACTTCATTCTCTTGCACCCACCTACCTTTCATCATTCCATCGAGCCACTCGATGCAGATGACTGGCTCCATAGCATCACTCATAAGCTGCGTTCCGCGAGCGTAGCTGAAGATGACAAGGTCGCCTATGCCACATACCACCTGGAAGGTCCTGCTAGTCTTTGGTGGCAGAACTATGGGGCTATGCTTCCAGCTGGCCAGATTCCTACCTGGAGAGATTTCACTGAGGCTTTTCGCGAACATCACATTCCTGAAGCCCTCATCGATCGCAAGAGAGAAGAGTTCTGTAGTCTCACCCAGAATAAGATGGCTGTTGATGCTTATAGCAGAGAGTTTGAGAACCTCGCCCGCTATGCCACAGAAGAAGTGTCCACGGACGCCAAGAAGCAAGATAGGTTCCGGAAGGGTCTCAACCCCAAGTTGCGTCGTGATCTCCACCTGCATCATTGTGATACATTCCAAGCCCTTGTGAACAAGGCCATCAATGCAGAGACAGCTCAGCTCACTTACGAGGAGTCTCGTAAGCACACCCGTGATTTGGGATCTTCCTTTGGCTCTAGTTCCCAGAAGCGCCGGATTTGGGTTCCAAACTCCGCTCTTCCTTCCGGATATACACCGAGGCCATCCTATGTGGTGCCTCCTCCAGCTCAGTCATATGTTCCACCCAGGCCTACTGGTAGACCCCTTGTCAGTGCGGGTCCACGTCCAACCTCAGGGACTTGCTTCACATGCGGGAAGCCAGGACACTATGCACGTGACTGCTCTCAGACTAGTTATGCTCCACCCCAGCCCGAGAAGACTGTTGGCTGTGTTAAGCCATCACGCAAGATGATCAGTGTCAAGTCAACCCCCACTGAACGTGGACGTGTGCATCACGTCTCAGCCAAAGACGCTCATGATGATCCGGATGTCGTTCTTGGTACACTCCTTGTCAATTGTCACCCAGCATCAGTTCTATTCGATACTGGAGCATCTCACTCCTTCATTTCTGAAGGCTATGCTCGTTTGCACGACATATCATTTTGTGATATGCCAACTCCGCTTGAAATCCAAACCCCAGGGTCTAGATGGCAAACCACCAGAATCAGCTACGGTAATGAAATCCTTGTTGATAGACTTGTATTCCTTGCCTCACTCGTAGCCCTCAAGTCCTCAGATATTAACATCATCTTGGGTATGGACTGGATGACAGCTCATCATGCCAAGATTGATTGTTACACAAGATCTGTTCAGCTTACACACCCATCTGGCAAGATAGTCACTGTCTCCACTAGAGTTGCAAAGCGTCAGCTCTATTCTCTTAATGCCAGCCCTCTTCCAGACCTTGAAGATATCCCGGTAGTCCGTGACTTTCCGGATGTCTTTCCAGAGGAACTGCCAGGTGTTCCACCTGACAGAGATGTAGAGTTCGTCATAGATCTTATCCCAGGAACAGCTCCAATCTCTAGGAGACCTTACAAGATGGCACCCTTAGAACTAGCCGAGCTTAAGAAACAACTTGATGAGTCCTTGCAAAAGGGTTTCATCCGTCCTAGTTCTTCTCCTTGGGCTTGCCCCGTCCTCTTCGTCAAGAAGAAGGATGGTACGGACCGGATGGTTGTAGATTATCGTCCCGTTAATTTGGTCACGATAAAGAACAAATATCCGCTCCCCAGGATCAACGACCTGTATGATCAGCTCGCTGGATCCTCAGTCTTCTCCAAGATGGATTTAAGGTTAGGCTACCACCAAATCAAGATCAGAAACGGGGACATTCCCAAGACAGCCTTTGTCACTCGTTATGGCCAGTACGAGTACACCGTCATGTCCTTTGGCCTAACCAACGCCCCAGCCACATTCTCCCGCTTGATGAACTCGATCTTCATGGAGTACTTAGATAAGTTCGTCGTGGTTTACCTCGATGATATTCTTATTTACTCGAAGAACGAGGAAGAGCATGCCGAACATCTTAGACTTGTGTTAGAAAAACTCAGAGAGCACCGCCTTTATGCCAAGTTCTCCAAGTGTGAATTTTGGTTGCCAGAAGTGACCTACCTAGGCCACGTAATCTCTGGTAAGGGCATTGCTGTCAATCCCGAGAGAGTTCAGGCTGTTCTCGATTGGACTCCACCTGAAACCGTTAAACAAGTTAGGAGTTTCCTTGGTCTAGCCAGCTATTGTCGCCGCTTTGTTGAAAATTTCTCCAAAGTAGCCAAACCCCTCACGGAACTTCTCAAGAAAGATAAAAAGTTCGAGTGGTCCCCACAGTGTGAGTACAGTTTTCAGGAACTGAAAAGACGCCTGACTTCTGCTCCCATACTTGTGCCACCGGATTTCACTAAAGACTTTATTATCTACTGCGACGCCTCACGACAGGGACTAGGTTGCATTCTTATGCAGGATCGTCATGTGATTGCCTATGCATCTCGACAGTTGCATCCACATGAGGATAATTATCCTACACATGATCTAGAGCTTGCAGCCGTAGTCTATGCACTCAAGACCTGGCGACATTACCTCCTTGGTAAACGTTGCGAGATCTACACCGATCACCAGAGTCTCAAGTATATCTTCACCCAACCGGATCTGAACCTTAGGCAAAGACGTTGGTTGGAGTTGATCACAGATTATGATCTAGGGATTACCTACACCCCAGGCAAAGCCAATGTCATGGCTGATGCTCTAAGCCGTAAATCCTATTGCAACAATCTCATGTTGCAGCAAGGCCAACCACTTCTCCATGAGGAATTCTGTAAGCTTAATCTTCACATTGATCCTCACGGATTCCTTTCTACCTTGGTGGCGAAACCTACCCTTGTGGATCTTATCATAGAAGCCCAGAAGCATGATACGGGGATTACCCAGATCAAGAGAAACATTGCCAAGGGTATTGCTGGTAGTTTCTCTATAGATGATCGAGGTGTTGTTTTCTTTGGGAACCGCCTGGTGGTCCCCAAGAAGCAACATCTTCGACAGTTGATTCTCAAGGAGGCGCATGAATCTCCTCTCACGATTCATCCCGGTAGCACTAAGATGTATCAGGACCTACGCCAGAGGTTCTGGTGGACTAGGATGAAGAGAGAAATCGCTGAGTTCATTGCTAAATGTGACGTTTGTCGTCGCGTTAAGGCAGAGCATCAAAGACCTGCTGGCACCCTTCAGCCTTTAGCTATTCCTTAATGGAAATGGGATAAAGTTGGTATGGACTTCATCACCGGCTTTCCCAGGACCAAGAGAGGGAATAACGCTATCTTCGTAGTCGTTGATCGTCTTTCCAAAGTGGCTCACTTCCTACCTGTTCGAGAGAGTATCACTGCTAGTCAGCTTGCTGACTTATATATTTCTCGAATAGTATCACTTCATGGTGTTCCACTAGAGATCAATTCAGACCATGGCAGTCTTTTCACTTCTCATTTCTGGGAGAGTTTCCAAACTGCCATGGGAACCCATCTTTCCTTCAGTACCGCTTTCCACCCTCAGTCGAGTGGTCAGGTGGAACGGGTCAATCAAATTCTCGAAGACATGCTTAGAGCTTGCGTTATCTCATTCGGTATGGATTGGGAGAAATGTCTTCCTTTTGCCGAGTTTGCTTATAACAATAGCTATCAATCCAGCCTCAAGAAAGCTCCTTTTGAAGTTCTCTATGGACGAAGATGTCGAACACCTTTGAACTGGTCAGAAACCGGTGAAAGACAATTCTTTGGACCGGACATGATCCAGGAGGCAGAAGAGCAAGTTCGCATCATTCGTGAGAATTTGAAAACAGCCCAGTCTCGTCAGAAGAGCCAGTACGATCGTCATCATAAGGATATGACTTATGAAATTGGCGACCAAGCTTACCTTCGGGTTACTCCTTTGAAGGGTACCCATCGTTTCGGTATCAAGGGCAAGTTGGCTCCTCGTTACATTGGTCCTTTTCGTATTCTCGCTAAACGAGGAGAGGTTGCCTACCAGTTGGAACTACCCCCACATCTTTCTCGAGTTCATGATGTCTTCCACGTCTCTCAACTCAGGCGTTGCTTCTCGGATCCCATCCGCGGAGTGGACCACGAAACGCTTGATCTCCAAGATAACCTCACATACCGAGAGTACCCGGTTCGCATTCTTGATCAAGCAGAGCGTGTTACCCGACGTCAGAACATCAAGTTTCTCAAAGTTCAGTGGTCTCATCATTCCGAGAGAGAAGCTACTTGGGAGCGAGAAGATCGTCTTCGACTGGAGTACCCCGCTTTCTTTCCGTCGACCCCTGAATCTCGGGACGAGATTCTTTCAAGTGGGGGCGAGTTGTCACATCCCTAGTCTGGTATGACCTAGACTAGCTAGTCATTTGTGCATCATGTTTAAATTTCATTTAAATTTGAAATGAGGATTGGTGGAACCCTCAGAATCATTTTTGAAAATGACCCAAATAAAAATTTCTCCAAAAGGGTCCAAGAAAATGCTCATGTTGCTCTCTGAAAATATTGGACAGAGATAAAAATCAAACCAATATTTTTAAGAGCTCATAGGTATTTATTTTGGGCCATTTGGATTAATGCATAAATATTTGCATTGGAAATATATTAGTTATATATATTAATATATGTCCAAAAATTATGCCATTTATAAAGGAGCTCTGGAATAATATAGTTAGCTCCTGCAAAAATTGGCATAGGTAATTAAATTGATTTAGTATTGTAATTAAATCAGAACAAATGTCAGGAAATTTAGAAAAAGAAATAAAACAGGAAAAAACCTTACCTGGGCTTCTGCCTGGCGCCTCTGGCCCAGCAGCAGCAGGCCGCCAGCCAGCAGGCGGCCCAGCCAGCAGGCGGCCCAGCCCGCCTCCTCCTCTGTCGTCTTCGTCCTTGACAGAGGGAGGGGAGCGTGCCCGGCGCGCGCGCGCGCCACCGCGCCACGCCACCTCCCTGTCTGCCTGCCTGCCCTCTCCCCTCCTCGTCTGGATGCCCCGGAGACGCCACGCAGCCACCCCGACCCCTCTCGCACTCTCCCTCGCCCTCCTCCTCTCCCCCTGCTCTCTCCCTCGCACACCCGAGCGCCATCATCGCCGCCGTTCGCCATAGCCGCCGCCACCGGCCTCCCCTCGCCTCCCCGACACGCGCAGGAGCTCCGCCCCCTTGCCCTGAAGCTCTCTGTCAAGCCACAAGACGCCGGATGCCCTGTGGAGCCGTCGTCGCCATTGTCTTCCTCCTCGGGCTCCGACCACCATCGCCGTCGATTCGCCGTCTCCAGTGCGTCCCCGAGCCCGCTTCAACGCCCGCTGCAACCGCGGTGAGCTCCGCCACCGTTCCCCTCTCTTCTCCCCCTCGTTCCCGCGCCGTCACTCCGTTCCCCACCACAGCCGAACCTCCGCCGTCGCCGAGCTCGCCGTCGACGCAGCTCCGGTGACCATTTGGTCACCCCGGCGAGTCCAACAAGTTCGTAAGGCCCCGTAGAGCATCCCTAGCGCTTTGCTTCGCTCGCCTTCGAGCTCCAACCGCGTTTCGTGCACGACCGAACTCCGGCGGCCGCAGCCGAGCTCGCCGCCGTCGACTCCGGCCACCCCAGGCCCAGCCACAACCACCGCCCGACGCGCCATCGTGCTAGCTCTCCAACGCGCCTATCCGCGCGCCATTTGGAGCACCATAGAGGAAACCCGGGGCACATGTACGCCGCGGACCTCGCGGGCGACTAACCGCCGGCGGGTTTGACTTGTTCGACCTGGGGTTTGACCCCCCCCCCCAGGGTCGCAGACTAGTGGGGCCAGGCCCTGCTAATTTTAGTTAAAAAAATAACTAAACCTAATTAGCCACTAACACTGACCAGTGGGCCCGACCCCCCTAATCTTTTAATTAAGTTAAACTAACCCTGTTTAACCTCCTGACACTGACGTGTGGACCCCACACGTCAGGTTTGACCCCATCAGCCGCAGTTGACTGCTGACGTCGTGCTGACGTCATGCTGGCGCAATAATATAATTTCTGGATTTAAATTAAATCAGGAAATTCCAGAAATTGATTTAAACTTCAAAAATTCATATCAATTCAACCGTAGCTCAGATTAAAATAATTTATATATGAAAAATTATCAGAAAAATGCAATCTTTCCATCTGTACTAGTTTCATGCATGACAAACCAACTTATACATGCTGAATATAGGAAAACACATTATGGCATATATAAGAGACTTAATTTAGAATTGCATTTGAGCTTTGGTTCAAATGGACTTCAAACCAAATGAGTACTAGTTGCATTAGCACAATCAGCATCACATCTTCATGCCATGTTCATGCATCATTGTGTTGCATATGCTTGTGTTTTGATTGTTGGCACCGTTCCTTCTCGATAGGTCCTGCTCCGGAGCTGTTCCAGAGTACCTGTCTGTGAAGCAGTGCCTCCTCTGTTGATTTACCAGGCAAGCAAACCCCCTTGTTCATTTCGATAAAACCCTACTCTCTCGCTCCTGCTCTCAGTTATTGCATTAGGACAACAGCGATTCATCTGCTACTTTGTGCTGCGGTAGTTGAACCCATTCCTCTGCATGACCTGTCATTGCCACAGTAAATAGTTGAAACCCACTAGCATGTGTAGGAGTTGATTGAGCCATGTTGTGTTCCTACCATGCTATGCCTGCTATTGCTTAGAGTTGTGTCAGGTCTGGTTCATTGGGAATGAATTGGAGTGTTACGATATGTTCTGATGCTGAGAGTGAAGTGTGTGAACACGATTTGGTAAAGGTAGCGGTGAGAGGCCATGTAGGAGTACATGGTGGGTTGTCTCACTGGAACCGTCCTTAAGCACTGAGTTCTATGTATGTTGTCCAATGACTCGATACTACCACACATTGGGTTCCGGTAACTCGACCCCTCTCGACTTATTAACCAACTTGGTCTCTGTCCAGGAGTCGCAACTAGTTTCTGGTGTTTGTAGGTAGTGCTATTTTTCTACCAAGTGGCACCCGGCAGGGTGGGCTTGGGACAGACTAGGCACACGTGGCCTGGTGTACCGAGTGGCACCCGGATGGTGGGCTCGGGAACCCTGCACACATCGTTTGGGGCCGTGAGCGACACCCCGGCCGGATCTCCTTGCGGATGGAACCCGAATAGGCGATAAACCTGGACTAGAGTCTTGTGTGGTTAGTCAGGTCGTGGCCGACACCCTCGCCAGGCTTCCGCTTGAAGGTTGCCGAGATACATGACGTGTACATGGCGGTAAGTGGCGAGAGCGTGTGTGAAGAAGTACACCCCTGCAGGGTTAACATGATCTATTCGAATAGCCGGGTCCGCGGTTATGGACTTCTTGGATGCTTACATGGTACATAGACAACTTGAAGTGGATACTCTAAAAAGCTCAAGACAAGTGTGAGTGCTATGGATGGCCTTCTCGTAGGGAGACGGGATGAATCCATAGTAGTGTATTGTGTGGTGATTAGTGGACTCGTGTACGTTGTCTCACCTCAAGAGTTTCTGGTAGTCGTAGAACAGGATAGCCACAGAGTCAAAGCTGGCTTGCTGCAACTAAACCCCACAGTACCCTCTTGATACAAATGCATGTATGATAGGATCTGATGTAAGTCTTGCTGAGTACCTTTGTACTCATGTTGCTTTATTTATGTTTTTGCAGCGGAGACTTCGGTCTTAATAGTGTTCTCGTGGACTTCGACTAGTAGCTAGTACCTCAGCTACGATCTTGATCGGATGTTGTAGATAGTCAGGCTCTTCAGCCTTTTTCATTTGTAGATGTCTGTACTCAGACATGTAATGCTTCCGTTTGTTGCTTGATTGCTCTGAATGTTGGGTCATGTGACCCCTGTTTGTAATAAATGCTATGATGGCTCTTCTGAGCCTTTATCTATATGAGTTGTTGAGTTATGCTGTGATGCCATGTTGTACAGCACATACTTGCATGTTATGCGTACGTGTAATGTGTATTGCTATGTGTGGGATCTGACTATCTAGTTGTTTATCCTTAGTAGCCTTCCTTACCGGGAAATGTCTCCTAGTGCTTCCACTGAGCCCTGGTAGCTTGCTACTGCTCCGGAACACTTAGGCTGGCCGGCATGTGTCCTTCTTCGATCTGTGTCTGTCCCTTCGGGGAAATGTCACGCGATGAATACCGGAGTCCTGTTAGCCTGCTACAGCCCGGTTCACCGGAGTCCTGTTAGCCCAGTGCTATAGCCTGGATTCACTCGCTGATGACCGACACGTTCGATGCTGGGTCATGGGTGCCTGTCCCTGTAAGTTAGTGCCACTTTGGGTTTACGACTAGCCATGTCAGCCCGGGCTCTTTGTCATATGGATGCCAGCAACACCATCATATACGTGTGCCAAAAGGCGCAAACGGTCCCGGGCAAAGGTAAGGCGACACCCGTGGGGATACCGTGCGTGAGGCCGCAAAGTGATATGAGGTGTTACATGCTAGACCTATGTGGCATCGAGTCGGGGTCCTGACACTTTCTTTAATGGAAATTGGAATCTAATATTCCCTTCCTTCATATAAATAATCGCGCCAATCATTCTAAGGAAAGGTCTACCAAGAATAATAGGGCAAGAAAGATTGCAATCCATATCAAGAACGATAAAATCCACGGGCACCAAATTTATATTTGCAAAAATAAGAACATCATTGATTCTTCCCATTGGATTTTTAATGGTGGAATCCGCAAGGTGCAAATTTAAAGAGCAATCATCAAGATCATGGAAACCTAGAATATCACATAAAGTTTTCGGAATCGTGGAAACACTAGCACCCAAATCACACAAAGCAAAACACTCATAATCTTTAATTCTAATCTTTATAGTAGGTTCCCACTCATCATTAAGCTTTCTAGGTATAGAAACTTCCAAATTAATGTTTCATCATAAGATTGCATCAAGGCATCAATGATATGTTTGGTGAAAGCTTTATTTTGACTATAAGCATGAGGAGAATTAACAACGGATTACAACAAGGAAATACAACCTTTTAAAGAACAATTATCATAATCATATTCCTTGAAATCCGAGATAGTAGGTTCAATGTTATTAGAAGTTGAGGATTCTCCAATCTCACATTTACCAAACTTAGCATCAAGATCTAAAGACTCCGAATTCTTGGGACGCCTTCTAGGCAAGGTTGATTCATCATCAGTCCCATAATCATCAAAATTCATATTGCAAAACATAGATCTAATAGGAGACGCATCAATAACTTTAAGATCCTCATCATTATTTTCATGGAAACTAGAAGAACACGCTTTTATAAAGCTATCTTTCTTAGCACGCAATCTAGAGGTTCTTTCCTTACACTCATCAATGGAAATTCTCATTACTTTGAGAGACTCATTGATATCATGCTTAGGAGGAGAAGATCTAAGTTTAAGAGAATCAACATCAAGCGAAAGTCTATCAACGTTCCTAGCCAAATCATCAACTTTGAGCAATTTTTCTTCAAGCAAAGCATTAAAATTCTTTTGAGAAACCATAAATTCTTTCACACTATTCTCAAAATCAGAGGGCATCTTATTAAAATTACCATAAGAATTATTGTATGAATTTCCATAATTATTAGAGGGATTACTAGGGAACGGTCTAGCATTAAAGTTTCATCTATAAGCATTGTTTCCAAAACTATTCCTACCAACAAAATTCACATCCAAAGATTCATTATTATTCTCAATCAAAGAAGACAAAGGCATATCGTTGCGATCAAGAGGAGTATTTTTAGTAGCAAACAACTTCATAAGTTCATCCATCTTTCCACTCAAAACATTGATTTCTTCTATAGCATGTGCTTTTTTACTAGAAGATCTTTCGGTGTGCCATTGAGAATAATTAGCCATAATATTATCAAGAAGTTTTGTAGCATCTCCTAACGTGATTTCCATAAATGTGCCTCCCGCGGCCGAATCTAAGAGATTTCTAGAAGCAAAGTTCAAACCGGCATAAAATTTTTGTATGATCATCCATAAATTCAAACCATGAGTAGGGCAATTGCGAAGCATCAATTTCATCCTTTCCCAAGATTGGGCAACATGCTCATGATCAAGTTGTTTAAAATTCATAATATCGTTCCTAAGAGTGATGATCTTAGCGGGAGGAAAATACTTAGAGATAAAAGCATCTTTGCACTTGTTCCAAGAATCAATACTATTTTTAGGCAACCAAACTTTAGCACGATCTCTAAGAGAAAACGGAAATAACTTCAATTTGACAATATTGTTATCTGTATCTTTATTATTTTGCATATCGCACAAATCAACAAAATTGTTTAGATGAGTAGCGGCATCTTCACTAGGAAGGCCGGCAAATTGATCTTTCATAACAAGATTCAGCAAAGCAGTATTGATTTCACAAGACTCAACATCATTAAGAGGAGCAATCGGAGTACTAAGGAAATCATTATTATTGGTATTCGAGAAATCAAACAATTTGGTATTATCTTGCGCCATGGCAAATAATGTAAATGCGAGGGAGATGGGTTTGTGATGGGTACTTGGTATGTCTTGACTTGAGCGAAGACCTCCCCGGCAACGGCGCCAGAAATCCTTCTTGCTACGTCTTGAGCTTGCGTTGGTTTTCCTCGAAGAGGAGAGGGTGATGCAGCAATAGTAGCGTAAGTATTTCCCTCAGTTTTTGAGAACCAAGGTCTCAATCCAGTAGGAGGCTCCTAAAAAATCCCACGCACCTACACAAACAAACTGAGAACTCGCAACCAACGCAATAAAGGGGTTGTCAATCCCTTCACGGCCACTTGCGAAAGTGAGATCTAATAAAGATAGTATGATAAGATAGATATATTTTTCGTATTTTATAATATAGATGCAAAAAGTAAAGATGCAAATAAAAGTAGATTGAAAGCAAATATGATAAGAGATAGACCCGGGGGCCATAGGTTTCACTAGAGGCTTCTCTCAAGATAGCATAAGTATTACGGTGGGTGAACAAATTACTGTCGAGCAATTGATAGAAAAGCGCATAGTTATGAGATTATCTAGGCATGATCATGTATATAGGCATCACGTCCATAACAAGTAGACCGACTCCTGCCTGCATCTACTACTATTACTCCACACATCGACCGACTCCTGCCTGCATCTAGAGTATTAAGTTCATAAGAACAGAGTAAGGCATTAAGCAAAATGACATGATGTAGAGGGATAAACTCAAGCAATATGATATAAACCCCATCTTGTTATCCTCGATGGCAACAATACAATACCTGCCTTGCAACCCTTTCTGTCACTGGGTAAGGACACCGCAAGATTGAACCCAAAGCTAAGCACTTCTCCCATGGCAAGAAAGATCAATCTAGTAGGCCAAACCAAACTTATAATTCGAAGAGACTTGCAAAGATAACTCAATCATA
Organism: Triticum aestivum; assembly: GCF_018294505.1. Classification (NCBI taxonomy): domain Eukaryota; kingdom Viridiplantae; phylum Streptophyta; class Magnoliopsida; order Poales; family Poaceae; genus Triticum; species Triticum aestivum. Next base: position 420,533,668 of record NC_057804.1, read on the forward strand.
CATAAAAGAATTCAGAGAAGATTCAAATATTATTCATAGATAAACTTGATCATAAACCCACAATTCATCGGATCTCGAGAAACACACCGCAAAAAGAGTTTACATCGAATAGATCTCCACAAGAGAGGGGGAGAACATTGTATTGAGATCCAAAAAGAGAGAAGAAGCCATCTAGCTAATAACTATGGACCCGTAGGTCTTTGGTAAACTACTCACAACTAATCGAAGGGGCAAGGATGTTGATGTAGAAGCCCTCCGTGGTCGATCCCCCTCCGGCAGAGTGCCGGCGAAGGCTCCAAGATGAGATCTCGCGGATACAAAAGGTTACGGTGGGGGAAATTGTGTTTTGTGGTGCCCCTGGATGTTTTCGGGGTATGTAGGTATATATAGGAGGAAGAAGTACGTCGGCGGCCGCCCGAGGGGCCCACGAGACAGGAGGGCGCGCCCTACCGAGGGGGCGCGGCCTCCTATCTCCTGGGGGCCTCGGCTGCTTCTTGACTTGCACTCCAAGTCCTCTAGATCACGTTCGTTCCAAAAATCACACTCCCGAAGGTTTCATTCCGTTTGGACTCTGTTTGATATTCCTTTTTTCGAAATACTGAAATAGGCAAAAAAAACAGCAATATGGGCTGGGCCTCTGGTTAGTAGGTTAGTCCCAAAAATGATATAAATGTGTAAAATAAAGCCCGTAAACATCCAAAGGGGGTAATATAATAGCATGGAACAATCAAAAATTATAGATACATTGGAGACGTATCAGCGAGCCATAGCCTATCGGCGCGAACGCGCCTAGCTTTATCTGCGGCGCGCCATCGGTCATGTTGTGCGGCGAGCTGCAGCCTCTCAGCGCTGACATGCCTATCTTGATCAGCGGCGCTGAAGCACCATGTGCCAAGGGTCTTCTCAACCCTGGCAATGACGCGCATCACGTCGTCGTCCATCGCATTGTCGGGGAGCGCCTCGGCCTCGACAGGCCGTGGCACCTTCTCGTTTTCCTCTCGTTGATGTTGATGGCAGAGGCGACGCTTTGGTGGGTTGGCATGCTTGGAAAAGGTGGATGTGCTACAGGCTGCGCTTTTTTCTCCATGCATCGCGCACCACCTAGGTTTATGCGCAATATCGCTAGGTGGCGGGAAACAAGTGAGGAAATGGCGGGAAACGATGGCATGTTCATAAAACGCCATCAATTAATGGAAACTTAGCATAGAAGGAACATCGAGCTAGCACAAGAAGTAGATGATGATCAGATGATCGTTTATCCTAGTTAATTATGCATGTAATAGTTTACTTTGGTGTGTGGAAATTTACGTATTACACAGATCTTGTTTATGTGAAACGTTTCTGTTCTCTTCGCTCACCACAAACAGTTTATCGCAATGAACCGTATGTCGTATATCGCACACACCTTGATCTGGCTGACCGTTTTTTGTGTGTTTCCTAATCACAAACAGTTCATCCGAGTGAACTGTATGTCGTATATCACACACACCTTCATCTGGCTGCCCGTTTATGATGTTCGGCCTCATCACAAACAGTTCATCCGAGTGAACTATATGCCGTATATCGCACACGCCTTGATCTGGCTACCCGTTTCTGTTCTTCTTCCTCATCGCAAACAGTTAATTGAACTGAACCGTATGCCCTGCATCGCACATGCAACTAAAATCAGAACTGTGTTTGATGGCTCCGCCATCGCAAACGTTTTGCATCTTTTTTGACAGTTTTTTACATCACCATTTGCGATTAATGCATCGCACACAGTTTCGTCAAAGGGTCTCTGACCGTAGTGTCGTGCTAGCAGCATCCGGTAGTTGTGATAGTTATCTTTACTACTAGAGGAAGAATCTTTCTTGTTCTTGTTGCTAGATTTCACTTGTTGCATATAAGTAGACAACAGGAGATGTTTGGCAAGATAAGAAGAACTCTTCTTTCGAAGCTCATCATTGATAGCTTTTCGGAACTCATGCTCTTGCTCTAAATTTATCTTCTCAAAGCGTAGCTTCTCATGAGTCCTTTGGATCTCTCTATGATCTTCTAGAGTTGTTTCTTGAGCTAACTTAAGAGTGTTTAGTTCTTTAGTTAGACGCTCAATCTCCTTCTTATCAATGTCATTCATTTCATCTTGATTAGCATGAATACTAGCAAGTTCATCATAGCTTTCATCACTGGCGTTGTCAACAAGTAAATCATCATCACCTAGCAAATCATCTTCATCACTATTGAAATCAACATACCCGGGGTGTGATACCTTAGGGCCTTTAGCCATGAAGCATTTTCTAATTCCTTCATTTGGTGAGTCAAATATGTCGTAGGAGTTGGATGACACAAGTGCAAGACCAGCAAGACCTTCATCTTGAGTATATCCAGAGTCGGAGTGATAGTTTCTCTCAGAGTAGTTGTCGGAGTTGAAACCCGATACCCATTCACCAACGTGAGCTTGATGTCTTCATCTTGTGTATCTCTTTGATGACTTGTCCTTCCTTTTCGAATCCTTTTTTCTACGAGAGGGTCTTCGTTCATAACGATCATCTCTACTCCTTCTCTCTCTTGGTGGTGATTCATCTCTTCTACTTCTCCTATTTGGTGAATCTTCTCTCTTCTTGTAGGGAGCCGTACACTGATTAGAGTAGTGTTCGGGTCTTCCACAATTGTAGCAATTACGATCACGACTATAAGATCTTTTGTCATTGTAGGACCTTGACTAGGAGCTTCTCTCTTTGCTTCTATTCTTGTAGAACTTGTTTAAGTTCTTCACCCTTAAGTTCAATTCTTCATTAGAGACTTGCTTCTCACTTGATGTTGTAGGAGCATCAGTTGAAGCTTTGTAAGCACCACTTGACTTGTTGTGCAGCTCTTCCTTATCCTTGAGTGACATCTCATGAGCAACAATTCTACCAATGACTTCTGTGGGCTTGAGATCTTTGTAATTGGGCATCATTTGGATCAAGGTGCACAGGGTATCATATTTTCCATCCAAGGCTCTTAGGATCTTCTTGATGATGAATTTGTCGATCATCTCTTTGCTTCCTAAGCCGGCAAACTCATTTGTGATGAGAGCAAACCTAGAGTACATCTCAGCGACTCCTTCACCATCGTTCGTCTTGAACTTGTCAAGTTGAATTTGAAGCACATCCAATTTGGATTCCTTGACGCACTCGGTACTTTCATGCATATCAACCAAAGTATCCCAAATTTCCTTTGCATTCCAAGGCGGCTGATTTTGTTGAATTCTTCGGGGCACAATCACTTGAAGAGAATATCGCAAGATTGAGCATTGTATTGCAACATCTTCATTTATTCCGTGAACGCTTCACGAACCGGTTCTTTTCCTCCTCGAAGAAATCACCTTGCAAGCTAATACGCACAATAGCCCAAACGGCGGGGTTATGACCAAGAATATGCATTTTCATCTTATGCTTCTGTCAGGACCCTGACTCAATGCCACATCGATCTAGCATGTAACACCTCATATCACTTTGCGGCCTCACGCACGGTATTCCCACGGGTGTCGCCTTACCTTAGCCCGGAACCGTTTGCGCCTTTTGGCACACGTATATGACAGTGTCGCTAGCATCCATATGATAAGGAGCCCGGGCTGACATGGCTAGTCGTAAACCCAAAGTGGCACAGACCTACAGGGACAGGCATCCATGACCCAGCATCGAACGTGTCGGTCATCAGCGAGTGAATCCAGGCTGTAGCACTGGGCTAGCAGGACTCCGGTATTCATCGCGTGACATTTCCCCGAAGGGACAGACACAGGAACGAAGAAGGACACATGCCGGCTAGCCTAAGTGTTCCAGAGCAGTAGCAAGCTACCATGGCTCGATGGAAACACTAGGAGACATTTCCCGGTAAGAGAGGCTACTAAAGATAAACAACTAGATGGTCAGATCCCACACATACCAAGCATTTCAATAACATACACACAATATGCTCGATATGTGCAAATACAACATGGCATCACAACATGACTCTACGACTCAAGTATTTATTCAATAGGCTCCGAGGAGTGAGACCTTACAAACATGGGTCTCATGACCCAACAATCAGAGCATACAAGTCAAAGCACAAGCGGAAGCTATCATGTCTGAGTACAGACATCTATAAATGAAAAAGGCTGAGAAGCCTGACTATCTATCAGATCCTGCCGAGGGCACAAGATCGTAGCTGAGGTATCAAGCTAAACGTCGAAGTCCAAGCGGAACTACTAGTGAGACTGCAGTCTCTCTGCAAAACATAAAATAGGCAAACGTGAGTACAAATGTACCCAGCAAGACTTACATCAGATCTATCTACACATGCATCATTATCAACAGAGGGGATGGTGGGGTTTGACTGCAGCAAGCCAGCTTTGACTCGGTGGCTATCCTGAACTACGACTGCAGGTAACTCTTTTGAGGTGGCGCACACGAGTCCACATATTCACCATATCAATACACCACTATGGATCCGCTCCCGTCTCCCTACGAGAACGCCATCCATAGCACTCACGCTTATCTTGCGTATTTTAGAGTATCCACTTTCACTTGTCTATGAACTGTACAAGGGGTCCACGTTTCCATATCCGAGGAATCCGGCTATTCGAATAGATAATGATAACCCTGCAGGGGTGTACTTCTTCACACACGCTTTCGCCACTTATCGCCCTGTACACGTCATGTACCTCGGCAACCTTCAAGCGGAAGCCGGGCGAGGGAGTCGGCCACGACCTGACTAACCGAACAAGTCTCTCGTCCAGGTTTATCGCCTATTCGGGTTCCATCCGCAAGGAGATCCGGCCGGGGTGTCGCTCACGGCCCCAAACGATGTGTGCAGGGTTCCCAAGCCCACCAACCGGGTGCCACTTGGTACACCGTGCCACTGTGCCTAGTCTGTCCCAAGCCCACCTGTACCGGGTGCCACTTGGTAGACTACTAACACTACCTACAAACACCAGAAACTAGTTGCAACTCCTGGACAGAGATCATGTTGATTAATAAGTCGAGAGAGCTTGGAGCTCCCGGAGCCCAATGTGTGGTAGTAACTGATCATGGATCACAAACACAGAACTCAGTTCCTGAGGACGGCTGCAATGAGACAACCCACCATGTACTCCTACATGGCCTCTCACCGCTACCTTTACCAAATCGTGTTCACACACTTAGTTCACCCATAGTAGGACATGTTCACACGCCTCTGATTCATCCCCGATGAATCAGACCTGACTCGACTCTAAGCAGTAGCAGGCATGACAAACAAGCACGAATGAGTAGGCACATCAGGGCTCAAACAACTCCTACTCATGCTAGTGGGTTTCATCTATTTACTGTGGCAATGACAGGTCATGCAAAGGATAAAGGGGTTCAGCTACCGCAGCAAGTAACAAATATGTCATTGTTGTCCTAATGCAGTAAAACGGAGCAGGAGCGAGAGAGTGGGATTTTATCGGAATGAACAAGGGGGTTTTGCTTGCCTAGCACTTCTGAAGATAGCATTGAGTCTTCATCAGTGTCAACGATCACATCATCGGTATCACGTCTATCGAGAGGGGACAATTACCGGCAACATAGAAGGGAACACAATCAATGCAATGCACAATATGATGCATGATCATGACATGGCAAAATGAATGTGTTTTGAGCTAATGCAACTAGCAACAGGTTAAATGAAGTTGGTTTGAATACAAGATTCAAATTTAAACTCCATATGTGATTATTCAAATGCCATTTAATTGATTTGTGCTAAACAGCAGCTATAAGTTGTTCTAACATGCATGAAAATGGTACAGATGGATTCCTTGAATTTTTCTGATAATTTTTCATATATAATTTATTTAATTTGGAGTTACGGTTAATTTTCTATGATTTATTGAAGTTTAGGGCATTTTCTGAAAATAATAAATCATTTAAGAATTATTTAAATTCCAGAAAGGAATTATTGCGTCATCATGACCTCATAGTGACGTCAGCAGGTCAACGGGCGCCGTCCAGGTCAAACTGACCTGTGGGCCCTACGTGTTAGTGTCTGGACTAATTAACCTAATTAAAATTAACCCTAACTAACTTAGTTAGCCGGGCGGGGCCCGCATGTCAGTGAGTCAGTGGCTTAACTAAATTAGTTATTAAATTAACCAAAAGTTAGCAGGGGACGGGCCCACACGTCGGTGACCCAGGGGGGTCAAATCCCTGGTCAACCGGGCTAATCCACCGGCGTCTAACCGCCGGCAACGACCAGACGCGGCGGTGGCTCGCCTGAATGGCTGCTCCGGCGCCCATTTGACGCGCGGAGGGGTTCTACAGGGCGCTCGAGCTCGTGCGCATCCAATGGAGCAAGCCCGAGGAGCTGGGGTGGCCTGAGTCAACGGCGGCGAGCTCCAAGGCGGCGGCCGGAGTTCGGGCACCTGCGGGTTTGGCGTTGTGGTGCTCGGGAGGGGAAGCTGGTTGGTGTGTTGGGCTCCTGGGGGCTTTATGAGCACGGTGAAGCACTCCGTCGTGGGCATGCGCGGCTATGGCCACAGCTGCGCCATGGCCGGCGGCGAGAGGCTCTCGGCCGCGACGGCATCGGTGTTAGAGGAAGAAATCGGGCCAGGGAAAAGGGGGAAACAGCACAGGAGCTCACAGCGGGTGTAGCGGTGGCCTCGGCAAGCTCAGGGAGGCACCGGAGCGAGCGAAGCATCGAGGGGGATCTCCGGCGGCCGAGGTCGGAAACGGCGGCACTGGCAAGGCTTCAGGGCGTCCGGTGTTGCGTAGCTCAGCGAGGAGGTCGAGGACGACGCGGCGGAGCTTATGGAACTGGCGGAGGGCGAGGGAGGGCTGGTGGCTGCGGCTATAGCGAACGGCGGCGACGGTCGCTCTCGGGTGCGTGCGAGAGAAAGAACAGAGGAGGAGATGGGGACGAGGGAGTGAGCGGGAGGGTTCGAGGGGTCGAGGCGACACCGAGGAGAAGGCGCGAGGCGTCGTGGTGGCCTCAGGCGAAGCAGACGAGCAGGGTGGTGGCGTGGCGAGCTCGGGCGCGTGCGCCGAGTCTCTCCTCTGCCTACTGGCGCGAGGAGGAAGGCGACAGGGAGGAGGAGGTGGGCTGGGCCGCACAGTGCTGGACCAGCACAGGAGCTGGGCCGGCTCTGGTGGGCTGCACGGGTAAGGCCAGGTAGGCTTTGCTCTTTTTATTTCTTTTTCTTCTGTTTTGTTTTTATTTAATCTTTTGCCACTATTTTGAAATAAAACAAATTCAAAGACAGTGACAAAATTCCCCTGAACATTTTATTTAGCACAATGGAATTATACCAAAGCACATAAAAATGTTTCAGTTATTTGAACATATATTCAGTAATATTTGGATATAAGTTCAAATTCAAAATAGTATTGATTTAAATTCAAAGTCTCAAAATAAATCCTTTTAAAATGTTCAATATTTTTGGTTTGGATCAAAACCCTTGCCAAAAATATTAAACATCTAAGAAGAACATTTTGGAACAATGAATGAGATTTCTAGGGTTTTTTCCCTTCTTTTATTTAGGGTTTTGAGGCTTCCAATTTTCCTCAGTTCAGGTTTCAAAAATTTAAACATGATGCTCACATGAGGTCTAGCCTAGTGCATAACAGGACCAGGGATGTGACAGCTTCCAACTAGCAAAATTAGTACCATCAAAGTAAGGACCTCTATGGTGGTAATTTCCCTCACTAGACACCATACTCTCCTAGGTTGTGAAACCAAGGCTATGATCACCAAAGCTATGGAAATGAAGGAAAATGGATACCAAATTTCTGATTCCACTTGTAGGATCGAAAGTAGGTCTATAGGGGGTGATTAGACTACTTGACCAAATAAAAATCTAACCTTTTCCCAATTTTAGTTGTGGGCATATTTTAGCAACTAGCACAAGTCAAGCAATCAACCTACACATGCAATTATAAGAGTGTAGCAGCGGAAAGTAAAACATTGCATATGAAGGTAAAGGGAAGGGTTTGGAGAGTGCAAATGCAATGGAGACATGGAGATTTTTGGCATTGTTCTAATAGGTGGTGCTATCGTACATCCATGTTGATGGACACTTCAACCCATGAAGTTTAATGGCTACGCGAGTCCACGGGGGGCTCCACCCATGAAGGGTCCACGAAGAAGCAACCTTGTCTATCCCATCATGGCCATCGCCCACAAAGGACTTGCCTCACTTGGGTAGATCTTCATGAAGTAGACAATCTCCTTGCCCTTACAAACTTCTTGGTTCAACTCCACAACCTTGTCAGAGGCTCCCAAGCGACACCTAACCAATCTAGGCGACACAACTCCCCACAAGGTAATAGATGTTGTGTTGATGATGAACTCCTTGATCTTGTGCTTCAAATGATAGTCTCCCCAACACTCAACTCTCTCTCATAGATTCGGATATGGTGGAAAGATGATTTGAGTGGAAAGCAACTTGGGAAGGCTATAAATCAAGATTCTGGTGGTAGGATTGGTATATCTTGATCTCAACACATGAGTAGGTGGTTCTCTCTCAAAACATGTATCCTAGAAGTGTTGGCACATTCTGATGGCTCTCTCACATATGGAGAAGGGGGGTATATATAGCATCCACACAAAATCCAACCGTTACACACATTTGACCCAACTCGGTCAGACCGAATAGAAGAACTATGTGAGACCGATTTAGTTTAAAATGTGAACGTTAGGAATCTCGGTGTGACCGACTAGAACAACTCGGTGGGACTGATGTGCTAGGTCTAATGGCAAAGATAAACTCGGTAGCACTGATTGCATCAACTCGGTGAGACCAAAGTGATGCAATAAGGCAACAGAGTGAATTTCAAGCGAACTCAATGAGAACGATTGCATAACTCGGTGAGACCCAAATAAATGCAACAGGTCACAGAGCATTGGCTAGGCCATCTCGGTGAGACCAAGATCCGTATCGGTGTGACAAAATTGTTAGGGTTTCTGACAGTGGCTATGTCATATGAACTCGGTGGCTCCAGATAGAAAGGATCGGTGGGGCCGAGTTGGAGTTTGCGATTTTGACATATATGGAATGAGAAAGTGGTTGCGGAAGTTGGAGCAATATCACTAAGCATTTGAGAAAGCAAGCCATTAAGCAACACCTCATCCCCTTTTAATTGTATTGGCTTTCCTATGGACTCAATATGATCTTGGATCACTAAAATGTAAATGAAGAGTCTTGAGCTTTTGCCAATATGCGTCCCTCGCATTTTGAGGGGTCCACATCTCTAGTCCATGCCATGCCATTCATTCAACTTTTTGAAATATTAAATTTGAATGGATATTAATTCAATGATCTATATGTTGTTATGAATTACCAAACCACCCGGAGATTAGTTGCATTTTCAATCTCCAAGAACATCGAGGAGAACATTGTATTGAAGATCAAAGAGAGATAAGATGCCATCTAGCTACTAGCTATGGACCCGTAGGTCTATGGTAAACTACTCACACAGCATTGGAAGGGCAACAAGGTTGATGTAGATCCCCTCCATGGTCGATTGCCCCTCCGTCAGAGTACCGAAGAAGGCTTCTAGATGGGATCTCGCGAGAACAGAAACTTGCGGCGGCGGAAAAAGTATTTCGGGTAGCTCTCTGATGTTAGGGGAATATTTGAGAACTTATAGAGGCGGAATTAGGTTAAGAGGTGCCACGAGGGGCCCACAAGCTTGGGGGGCGCCCCCCTGGGGCGCGCCTCCCGAGCTTGTCGCTCCCTCGTGGCTCGTCAGGTCTTCTCCCGAACCTTCTAGGGTCTCTTCTTGTCAAAAAAAATTAATCCAAAGTTTTTTGTCTGTTTGGACTCTATTTGATATTGATTTCCTGAAAAGCCAAAAACAAGCAAAAAGACAGCAACTGGCACTGGGCACTAGGTTAATAGGTTAGCCCCAAAAATGATATACAATTGCATATAATTTCATAGTAGACATCCAAGATTGATACTATAATAGCATGGAACAATCAAACTTGTATATACGTTGGAGACGTATCAAGCACCAGGTTGGGGACAAGCCATTTATGAAGATCAGTTGTTGTCAGCAGCCTTCCTCCCTCTTCCACTACTAATATGGCAGGAGGCAATGATTCAAATCACAAAGACGAAGCATGCCAAGAGCTGGAAAGAAATGCAAGGCCCACGTGAATCAGGAGAAGCCCGAAGTGGCTTGCAGGCCATGGATGGGCCCATTAGGCCTTGTAACCATTAGAGCAACCCTTTTTAACTTTAAATTGGTCCAAATACACATAATTACTGACTTGTAACCATTATATAGCATGGCTCTCAGGTAGAGGGGATCAATATAATTCGAATGAATGGCTAACTTTTTGCTGATGTAGTTGAACTCATTGTGAGGGAGGTTGGGAGGAACAGCGAGCTCACAATTCAGATTCCACCATGAAATTCAACTCATAGCTCATCCAGATCTTGGTTAGGGGTAAGAGTAGTTCGCGTCTAATATAGTGGATGGTGTTTCGTTTAGCAAGTTTGTCCATTCGTGGTTGTGGCCTTTGTGCTTTGTGTGCTCGTTCATGGCACGGCAAACATACGTACAGGAAGCAAATTTAGCAGTACAAAAGATGCGGAAGAGGTACACTGTTGTGTGGGATGTTTCATGCACATTGAAAGATCATGGATGTCTCCTAGAGGGGGTAAATAGGCGCTTTAAAATAATTACGGTTTAGGGTTGAAAAATGCGAAATAAAACTAGCGTTTAATTTCTCAAGCACAAAACCTAAAACAATTAGTTTAACCTATGTGCACCAACAATTTATGCTCATCAAGATAAACAACTAAGTGTTAGCAACATATATAACATGAAACACTATGACTATCACAAAGTAAAGGGCTCGGGTAAGAGATAACTGAGGCACGTGGAGATGATGATGTAACCCGAAGTTCACACCCGTGCGGGTGCTAATCTCTGTTAATTTGGAGAAGTGTGGACGCACAATGCTCCCCAAGAAGCCACTAGGGCCACCGTAATCTCCTCACGCCCTCGCACAATGCAAGATGTCATGATTCTCAAAAGCTTTAGTTTTAGCAAGTTGTTCATCAAGGAATTCACCTAGTGGCACATTGTCATTAAGCAAGGTACTAGCATCATCATGAGTATCATTCATAGCAGAACTAGCATCATCAATAACTTGCGACATATCAGGATTAATAGCATGTGGTGGTGTTGCAAGTCTACTTATAACAGAAGGTGAGTCAAGTGTAGAGCTAGATGGCAATTCCTTACCTCCCCTCGTCTTGGAGGGAAAAATCTTAGTCTTAGCATCCTTTAGATTCTTCATAGTGATAATTTGATAATAATCCCAAGTGACTCAACAAATATAGCTATGATCCCCGGTAACGGCGCCAGAAAAAGGTCTTGATAACCCACAAGTATAGGGGATCGCAACAGTTTTCAAGGGTAGAGTGTTCAACCCAAATTTATTGATTGGACACAATGGAGACAAAGAATATTTGCAAGTATTAGCAGCTGAGTTGTCAATTCAACCACACCTGGAGATTAATTATCTGCGGCAAAGTGATCAGTAGCAAAGTAGTATGATAGTTTTGGTAGTAGTAGGAGCGGCAGTAGTAACAGTAACAGTTATAGCAATGATTTGGTAGCAAGTGTAACAGTAACAATAGCAGTAGTAACTTAGCAGAAACAATATGAGAGAAATTCATAGGAATTCGATCGGTGAATTCGTTGGATGATATTCATCATATAATAGTCATAACCTAGGGCGATACGACACTATCTCCAGTTCATAAATATAATGTAGGCATGTATTCCGTAAATAGTCATACGTGCTTATGGAAAAAAGTTGCATGACATCTTTTGTCCTACCCTCCGGTGGCAGCGGGGTCCTATTGGAAACTAAGGGATATTAAGGCCTCCTTTCAATAGAGAATCGGAACAAGGCATTAACACATAGTGAATACATGAACTCCTGGAACTACGGTCATCACCAGGAAGTGTCCCGACTTTTGTCACTCCGGGGTTGCCGGATCATAACACGTAGTAGGTGACTATAACTTGCAAGATCAGATCTAGAACATAGATTTAATGGTGATAAAATAAATGGTTCAGATCTGAAATCATGGCACCCGGGCCCAAAGTGACAAGCATTAAGCATGGCAAAGTCATAGCAACATCAATCTCAGAACATAATGGATACTAGGGATCAAGCCCTAACAAAACTAACTCGATTACATGATGACTCATCCAACTCCTCAACGACCAGCGAGCCTACGAAGGAATTACTCACTCCCGGTGGGGAGCATCATGGAATTGGCGATGGAGAAGGGTTGGTGATGACGAAGATCAAAGATCCCCCTCTCCGAAGCCCCAAACGGACTCCGGATCTGGCCTCCCGATGAAGAACAGGGGGTGGCGGCGGCTTCATCTTGTGAAACACGATAATTCTTCCTCTATGATTTTTTTTCTCCAAAGATGTGATTTTATAGTATCATGGTTGAGTTCTGCAGGGCCACCAGGTAGGGACAACCCACCTGGGCGCATCAGGAGGGGGCACGCCCTGGTGGGTTGTGCCCACCCAGGTGCCCCCCTCCGGTGGTTCTTGGCTCTAGTAATTCTCTTTATTTGTATAAAAATTCCTCGCAAAGTTTTGTTCCAATTCAAGAACTTTTATTTCTACACAAAAACAACAACATGGTAGTTCTGGTGAAAATAGCGTCAGTCCGGGTTAGTTTCATTCAAATCATGCAAATCAGAGTCCAAAACAAGAGTAAAAAGCATTAGGAAAAGTAGATATGATGGAGACGCATCAACTCCCCTAACGGGGCACACAAGCAGGGGTGTATGTTTCCTCCCGACTTGTGCACGGACAGCAAACCATCAACCCAGCAAGATTGTAACACCCAAGACTAGGCCAAGCAGAAGAGATAGCTCTTTGAGGTATCAGAGTGTAGATAAAGAAGACCAAGTCAAGCCGAAGGAAGAAAGACACCACCAAGGTTAAACCTCCCTTGCCGGGAAGGTGAGCCTCGCGAGGTCAAGGTTACCACGAAGACAAGCCTCAAGACCATCCTGGCAGGTCTGTCGGGCCGTACAAAGGCAAACTACCCCGCCAAGGCTTCACCGCTCCACCTCACAGCTACGCAAGTCATCGATCGGTGCGGTATCAAGCCACCAATTGAATAAGTGGTTGTTTCTTGCCACATGGTAGCCACTTCCTATGGAAATCACCTCCAAATGGCACCCATCCAGAGACGTGTCATGCAAGCAGGAGAGAAGGTGGCCGAACAGCCCGACAAGGCTTGTCGGGCAGGCCATGATGTGACACTAAGCGGCGCATTTAATGCACTCTGCCCTATCTGCAGAGTTAGGTATGATAGCATTGTTCGCTGTCTAATCAGTACACAATGACTGATTTGCCATTGTGGTGACCCCTTGATCTATAAAAGGAGGCCCGTGGCGACCTTAGAAAGGATTCAGACCCTTATACTCTCATACGCACGTAGACGCTCTCGTCCCGAGGCAACCCTGCCGGGCAAGAGCACTGCGCTTCCACCACAGTCAACCATCAATCCACCAAAGCAGGAACAGGCTTTTACGCCTCGCGGCAGCGAAAACCTGGGTAAAATTGCCCGTATGTTCTCTGTCGTGCTGCGTGATGTTCTCCGCTCTTTGTGCAGTGTGCTCATCCCCCCTTCCGAACCACAAGGGGCTCATGGCCCTATAGGTGGACGTGGTTTCCCACGACACCCCCCAAGCTTAAACCTTTGCTTGTCCTCAAGCAATTCAGTTGATAAAATGAAAGTGGAAAAGAAAAAAATTACAAACTCTTTTGATCTTGTTTACATAAATAAGCTTAAGTAGCACCCAGGTTTTCAGGCAAGATCATGACTAACCATGTCGACAATAACTCTTAAAATTATATTAACTCATATCAATGACATAATCAGCTAGTGAGCAATAATAAGATATCTCAAATGATAACACTTTGTCAAAACTACCATGGTATAATATGATAATAGTGGTATCTCGCTAGCCCTTTCTGAGACCGTAAAACATAAATGCAGAGCACCTCCAAAGTTCAAGCAGCAACTAAACATTGTAATTCATGGTAGAAAAGATCCAGTCATTATGCACCCAACATTAGCTACACACAATGCATGAGGATGACAATAGTTCTCTCGGGATCAGAGCTTATTTGAGAAGGTGATGACACAACATAAAAGTAAATAGATAGTCCCTTCACAGAGGGAGGCAGTGATTTGCAGCGGTGCCAGAGCTCAAGTTTTCAAAACAAAGGTAAATGAAATTTTGAGAAATGCACCCTCCTTGTTTACTTCGCGACCATTAGTTATCGGTATCTTCCATGCTAAACACATTAGTGGTGGTTCCCAAGCGATAAAAGTAAAGGTTTACTCCCCCTCCACCAACAAACACACTCCACGCTGGTCCGAATCCACGGGTACCGTCCATACCAACAACAGTCCTAGGAGATTTTTTTTAATTATTTGCAATTTGAATTCGGAACTGGGAATCCCTATTACCGCCCCTCTCGTGCAAGGACGAGTGAATAAACACTCCTCATGAGAATAACCCACTTCGCATGGAAGATACTGACTACCTCCTGTCGCTCTATGAACAATCCAGGCACACAAAAAAGGATAATCGTTTGAAGTTTTTAGAGGTGGCACATGCAAATTTACTTAGGACGGCAGCGTAATACAGCATGTAGGTAGGTATGGTGGACTCATCTGGAATAACTTGGGTTTCAGGATTTTTTATGCACAAGCAGTAATTCTGCTTAGTACAGGAGAAGGCTAGCAATTAGGTTGAGAAGCGGCCGGCTAGAGAGAGAAAACGGTCATGAACATGCATTATGCATAAGTAACATTGGATACTAGCATGAGTGGGATATGAACAGCATGAACATAAATACCATAGAGGCTATGTTGGTTTTGATTCAACTACATGCATGAACATGTGCCAAGTCAAGCCACTCGAACATTCAAAGGAGGATACCATATCATCATACTACATCACAATCATTTTAACGTGATGTTGACATCCAAGATAAATCATTATCCACTTCTAGCTACTTAACCATGGCATGAGAAACTATAATCTCTAATTGTCATTGCAAACATGTTTGATCATAATAGGCTGAATCATGGATACTAGGTTAAACATATTTACAAAAACAGAACAAGTTGAGTTCATACCCATTTCTCTCTGCCACAGCTAGTTCATCAAATATTGGCATTATTGCCTTTCACTTGCACGACCGAACGATATGGAAATAATAATAGTGCAAGAGTGTTGTGGACTAAGCTGGAGTCTGCAAACATTTTATTCAAAAGAAGAATACAAGGTAATATGGGCTTTTTGTTAGATCAACAATAAAGCATACGAGAGCCACTCAACAATTTCATCATGGTCTTCTCCTTGGTACGACTCAATAAACAGCAAAGAAAATTTAGAGACACACAGTGAAATATTTTTGGAGTTTTTGGTTTTTCTTAAAGAAAGCAAATAAATGAAAAGAAAAGCAAAAATGAGAAAAACTATTTACACGGGAGAGATCCCAACAAGCAAAAGAAAAACAAGGAAATATTTTTGGGTTTTCTTTTTAACACTACAACTAACTAAGCTAGAAAGAAAAATCAAAAAGAAACAAGAAACAATTTTTTGGGGGATTTCCTCGAAGATTTTCAAACACACCAGAAGAAGGCGAGAAAATAAATCTAACAAAGATGATACAATGAAAAAGTGTGGACACCGAGAACTAGAATAAAAATTTGTGAACATGAATGTAATGTTGGTGGAAATACGTACTCCCCCAAGCTTGGGCTTTTGGCCTAACTTGGGAATCACCGTCATTAGCCTGCATAGTGGTCGGAGTGATAGCTCACGGAGGGTCTAGGTGCAGACGCCTCAGCCCGCCGCGCAGCCACAACCTCCGCTTTATTTGCTCGAGCCTCGCTCTCAAGAATATAATATCTTCCCTTGCTGTGAACATCAAAGAGAGCAGGCACAGGCAAAAAGGTGTCCACAACAGACCTTTTATTAAACAACAGGTGATGTATAAAATTATGGGCTTCACCACTAAGGATCTTATGACGTTTCATAGCATCAAAGTCCAAGTACTGCGTGGGTAGGATGGGGTCATGAGGCCAAGGTGAAACACCCAGCTCCCTTGCTAAGCATGTGGCATAAATTCCACCATAAAAATATGCACTACTGGCGTTGTGTTGCAACCTGCGTACAACAGTCGCTCCAAGGTTATAACTTTTTTTAGCAGTGAGAGCGGTGCGTATGAGGCTCAAGTCAGGAGCACAAAGTGTACTACAATCTTGTTTGCCTACAATGCATTTTCCATTAAATACTGCAAAGTATTGAATCGAGGGAAAATGAATGCTCTTTATTCTACCTTGCGTCACTCCTCTAGTCTCACCACAGCAAAGTCTAGTCAATAATATCTCATACTCAGATCTTGGTGGTTCGTCTTACGAACCCCAAAATGGAATTTTGCAGTAGATAGAAAATGTCTCTAAGGGTAGAGTGAAAGGATGGTCATACAGTTTAAAAGGCACCCTAGAGTCATGAGGATGGAATTTAAATTCTTTAGTAAATGATTCAGTGAGGCTTAGGTGTTGGTTGCACTTATCTGCAATGTAGGGACTGAGCTTGGCATTGTGAACATATTGCTCAATTCTTCTTTAATACCAACACACACCATAAAATCGCTGCAAGGCCATAAACATGATTTGGTAACAGCATCTCGTATGGAATTTTCACTTGGTTCAACATAAGACCGACGAGCAGAGCTGCTAATAGAAGATGCCTCCGAGGACCTCCTCCTCAAAGAACTCCTTCCAAAGAGGTTTGTCATATTTGCATACAATTTTCTGAAAAAAATTGGGTCACAAAATGTTTGTCAACAAAACTTCACAAGATTGATAGCAACTACTCATGGGGATGCATAGAGGCCATATCAAGCAGTCAAACTACTTAGAACTCTAAGAATTCAACATGCAAGCTCATCTACAACAACACCAAGAGTAACTAATTATTCAAAATATAAACCACTAAAGCAAAAATTAATTGGACCAATGGAGGAGTCACATACCAAGAAACAATCCCCCGAAACAGTTTTGGAAACGAAGCTTCGAGCAAAGAGATCAAAACCTGCGGATTTGAAAGCAAGAACACACGAGAGAGAGAGAGAGAGAGAGAGAGAGAGAGAGCAAAGGTGTTTTTTTTTCTAGAGGTAGGTGGTGACATGAGCTAATGAGATAAGTGAGGGGGCCACGTGGGGACCACAACCCACGAGGGCGCGCCTGGGGTGCTGGCGCACCCAGGTGGGTTGTGCCCACCTAGTGCACCCCTCCTCTGATGTTATTTGCATCAAAAATTTAGAAATATTCAGAAATAAATCGTATTAAATTTTTAGAGCATTCTGAGAACTTTTATTTTTGGGTCACTTTTTATTGCATGGGAAATTCAAAGAACAGACAAAACATGGCATTTTATTTTATTTAACTAACAAAAAAAAGTGAAGACAGAAGGTAGTTCTTACTAAATTCATCAACTTCATACCTCTCAAAAATGATTCACTAGTAAGGTTGATCAAGTCTTATTAACAACCACTTTCGATTAGCATGAAACCGAAGAACTGTCGTAAAACACTAAGTTACCTCAACGGGGATATGAATGTCTCCAACAATAAGCATTTCATATTTCTTTTTGGCAGTAGGTAGAGGTAGTTGAAAACTTCCAATAGTGATTGTCAAAGATTTTTCAATAATATTAATACCATTCACTTGGAATTGTTTCTTCGGAAAGTGCACCGTATACTCATCTATCTATTATATACTTAAGACAAAAGGCAAACAAACCATCACGTTAATCCACATATGCTAAAATTATTTTGTCCGTTGATCTCAATTATGATGGCTAGGATTTAAAGGTTGAAAAGTTACGCTCAATGTTTTGCAACAACCATGTCACGTGTGCAACTATTTTTGTAAATAAAGGTCGCCTATAGAATTTTTGTTAACAAAGTACATCAATTGGATTCTACATACCAGAGTATAACAAGGAACTTCAGGAAAAAAAGACAGGTACAACTCCTGATTCGGTCTGCACTTAGACGTACAATAAAGCTGCAACCTTAGAAACCGTGCACACACAAGCAAGTCTACATCTATAGATGGAAATAAAAATAAACAATCCTGCTAGAGCATGTATGGACTAAAAAAATTACATATATGCAGGACGCACATAATTTTCCATAGTCCGATGGCGTCCAAAAAATCTGCCCGAATCCAACTTCCATACGAAGCCATACATCTTATTCTGATTGGAATAAAAGACTAATTTAACAATATAGAAGATGTACGTGTCCCTCCGCAAAAAAGGGAAAAGGATTTACGTGCCAGCATGCTGAACTGTCACGTCTCTATGATATGCACATGCATATGGTAAATCATCAGAAGCATAAAAGGAAGCAGACTCAAGAACGTGCATGTTTTTTCCAGTAAACAAATCACGTACATCTTCTTGAAAAAATGAATCAAACACATACAACAACTAAACTGTGTATTAGTCTGTAAAAGTCAACGAAGGGTCCACCACCCAGGAAAACGCTAAGGCGACGGGAGCCGATTGCATGGCGATCGTCTACTGCCGCTAGGGTTAGGGTTTGAGTTGCAGGGGTGAGAGTGGATACGGTGGTTCACGTGGATGGCGACTGCTCTGCCCTCACGACTGACCGGCGATCTTCCTTTTTTGATGTCGACGGAGTTGATGGCGGAGAAGGTTGGGGAGAAGGAGTCTAGGGTTTTGGGACAGATGGGATCGGCATCGATGGCGGCGGCGTCGGCGGCTACCCTGAAGAGCAATAACAACTCGAGGCTGGCGGGCGGGGCGAATCAGAAAAAATCCTCAGGCCTTGCCAGCAACGCATCGGGCTTGGGGGCGGCACATCAGAAGGCGGTGAATGCTACACGGGGGGATGCTGAGGCACTGGCCTCGAGCAGGAAGAACACCCCGGCGACGGAGGGCAAGAGCATGTAGACGCCGCAACGCAGGAGGGAAGGCACGGCAAGTCGTACCTCCTCGAAATCACCAGTGGAAAGCAAGGCGCCGGACCCTACGTCGAGCCTCTCGGCGAGACTAGGGGGCATGGTTTTGTTGGACAAGGAGGCGGCAGGTTTCGTGTTTGAGGAACCGGAAAAGGTGAGCATAAGGAGCTTTCGCTGGTCAGCTGTCGGCAAGGTCTGCTCACCACGGCCGATGATCATGAATGCGGTAGAACGAGCCATGCAAAGGGCCTGGGGGCTGCACAAAGTTGCCAAGTTTGTGGATTTGGGATCAAACATCTTTGAGGTGCACTTTGGCAGCGAAGGAGATTGGAAACACGCAATGAACAACAGACCTTGGCAGTATGATTTTAGTGTGCTAATCTTGAAGGAGTATGAAGGGAAGATCAGGCCGTCAGAGATGGTTTTCGACAAGACTTATGTGTGGGTTCGGGTGGATGATTTACCACCGAAGAGGAGGACGGAATCATTTGGAAGAGCTCTTGGAAACTGGTTGGGAGAGATAGTTCGGGTGGATACGGACAAAGATGGTATTGCAAGGGGACGTTACTTAACAGTAAGAGCAAAGATCAATGTGTATGATCCTTTGGTGAGGGGTTTTAATCTCAAAACTTCAAGAGATGATAAGCAGGGCACCTGGTTTGATTTCTTTTATGAGAAGGTGCCACACTTTTGTTTCGACTGTGGGCGAATGGTCCATGCAGAGGGAATTTGTCTTCCCCCTATGGACTCATCCCAACAATGGGGAGGATGGCTGAGGGCATCTCCGGGGAGGCAGAGTGGTTCAAAGGGAGGCTCTCAGGGGCCAGCGGGGAGCAGCAACAGTTGGGACAGTAGACGCACGGTCGACAGCGACCCAAGGCGTCAGACAATTCATGATAAGGCTCAGGCCCCAACAAAACAAAACCTGCAGGAGGAGTTTGCCAAATTGGATGGAGCCCGCACTGGCGGGGCTGCCAAAGTCGATCGTGGAGAAGTTACTATCCCTTTGAAGGATAAATATAAGAATGTCCGAAGGGAAGAGCATGACCTCAGGCAGGATCTAGAACAGAAGAGGGAAGGTGACCTGCGGCATAAATTACAAGAACAGCAACGTGTGGCAAGTGGCTCGAAAGATAGAAGGGAAGACAGGAGGGATGAGTCGGGAGGGAGCCATGTTCGGCCTGCTAGGGGGGATATGAGAAGAGGTGATGAGCTTTTTGACAAGGATATAATTGGCGATAGTGGTGGAAGGAGGAGGGGTCACTTTATCAGGAAGCCCAGGCAGGAATATCGTCCAGTCCAGCAAGGTTATTACCAACCAAGATTCGAATATGAAGGTAGGAAGAGAGGGCCGAGACAATACTGTGTGGCGAAGAATGATCCGGATAGGCAAATGACAAATGATGAGTTCATTAGAGATACGAGAAGGAAGACATCCACTGTTTTTGATAGGCTATCGGAAAACAATGACCCATCGGCGGACCCGGACGAGGGGGGCCGCCGGACGCCATGAATTACTTAGCCTGGAACTGTCGAGGCTTGGGGTTGGACTCGACAGTTGGCGAACTCAGGGACCTGATTCGGTCATACAACCCAGCGGTGGTTTTTCTATCAGAAACAAAGAAGGCGAGGGCCATGGATATGCTGAAGTGGAGTTTGGGGTTCAGAAGTGGTGTTGCGGTAGATTGTCAAGGATTGAGTGGGGAGTTGGCTCTATGGTGGAGAGAAACCGTGCAAGTTAACATTAGGCCTTGGTGCCAATATTTCATAGATGCGGAAATGACTTGGGAAAACAAGACCTATAGATTCACTGGTTTCTATGGGGAGCCCAAGACAGAGTTGCGCAAGAAATCATGGGACGCCATTAGATATCTACGGGCACAAGATGACCTGCCTTGGATTTGTGTTGGGGACTACAACGAAGCTCTCTTCCACACTGACCAACTTGGTGGTAATCAGCGTCCGTTTGAACAGATGGAAGACTTTAGGGACTGTTTAGCGGATTGTGGATTAGCAGACTTGGGGTTCTCAGGCTACCCATACACATGGGATAATAAACGTGACGGGACGGAGCACGTCAAAGTACGTTTGGACAGAGCCACGTGTACAGATCAGTTTCTGGAACTCTTTCTGGAAACACATGTGGAACATTTAGTCACGGAGGAATCAGATCACCAAGCCATTTTGGTTAGAGCGCTGGAGATGGCTCCACGCGCCAAAGACCACGGCCCGAGACCTTTTCAATTCGAAGAGGCATGGACGAGGCACGAGCAGTATGAAGCTATGGTGGCACAGGCCTGGTTAGATGCTGGTACAGATCAGAATTCAGTTGCAGCGGTGTGGGAAAGGTTGAGCAACATGACTGGATGCATGCAACGCTGGGCTCGTGAGGTGTTTGGGTCGATCAGGAAGCAAATAGCAAAGCTTAAGACGCAGCTAGTTGAAGCCCGTGGTAGAGAAGACATGTCGGGTACCTCACTGGAGGTCAGAGAGATAGAAAAACAGCTACGTGAAATTTATGCGCGGGAGGAGCTACTGTATCGACAGCGTTCACGTGTGGACTGGCTGCGGGCGGGAGACCAGAATACCAAATATTTTCAGAATAGGGCGACGCACCGTAAGAGGAAAAATACCATACGAGCTCTACGTAGAGAGGATGGCTCGAAATGCACGGTGGATGAGGACATGAGGGAGTTGGCAGCCCGGTTTTATGAGTCTTTGTTTACCTCAGAAGGATCGGTGGATGCACATGCGATACTGGATAATATTGATCATTTAGTTTCGGATGAGATGAATACCAAGTTAACATCCACTATCTCTGATGAGGAAATCGAAGCCGCCTTGTTTCAGATGGGGCCGACGAAGGCTCCAGGCCCGTATGGGCTACCCGCGCTCTTTTACCAACGACACTGGTCAATGGTGAAGGGTGATGTATGTACGGCAGTTCGGGATTTTCTTAACGGGGCCTTGACCCCCGCTGAGTTCAATGACACGATCATCGTTATGATACCGAAAGTTAACTCTCCGGAGTTACTTTCGCAATTTTGCCCGATCAGCCTATGTAATGTTTTGTACAAGATTGCCACCAAGGTGTTGGCGAACAGGTTGAAGGGCATACTTCCTCTTCTCATATCTGAAGAACAGAGTGCTTTTGTGCCTGGGCGTCTAATCACGAATAATGGGTTGGTCGCATACGAGTGTGTACATGCGATAAGAAACAGGAAAAGGAAGAAGAGTTTGTGTGCAATTAAACTGGATATGATGAAAGAGTATGATCGGGTCGAATGGGTTTTTCTTGAGATGATTATGACACGGTTTGGGTTCGACCCACAGTGGGTATCCATGATAATGAGATGCGTTACCTCAGCCCGGTTTTCTGTTAAGTTAAATGGCGGGCTCTCCAGAAGATTTACACCGTCTCGTGGCTTAAGACAGGGCGATCCACTGTCACCATATTTGTTTCTATTTTGTTTGGAGGGCTTTTCAGCGTTACTCAAGAAAGCTCAGACTGATAAACAGTTGTCGGGTGTGAAGTTTGGGAGCACTGGCCCCCATGTAACACATCTTTTGTTCGCTGACGATAGCATAGTGTTCCTAGAGGGCACCAAGGAGAACATGCAGACCTTAAAACAGATTTTTGAGAAGTATGAAAAAGTGTCGGGACAAAAGGTAAACTTGCAGAAATCCTCGATCTTCTTTGGTAAAGGTAGCCAAGATGGGATGAAGGAACAGATGAAGAGGATTGTGGGGATCCAGTCTGAAGCTCTTAGTGAATGGTACTTGGGACTCCCAACACTGGTTGGCCGGTCCAAGGATGGTACTTTTAAACATGTCACTGAGTGTGCTAAGGGCAAAGTGGGGGACTGGAAGGGGCAAGGCTTGTCCAAAGCAGCTAGAGAAGTACTTGTCAAATCTGTTTTGCAAGCGACACCGACCTATACCATGAGTTGTTTTCACCTCTCAAAGAAGATGTGCCGGAACCTGAATTCAATCTCATCCAAATTCTGGTGGGGTGCAACGAATGGGGAGAGAAAGGTCCATTGGATCGCTTGGAAGAAGATGTGTGCGAGCAAGAGGGATGGGGGCATGGGCTTTCGCGATCCCGAGGCGTTCAACCAAGCATTGCTGGCAAAACAAGCATGGCGTATTCTTCAAGTTCCAACTTCTCTTTGTGCTATAGTTCTTAAGGCGAGGTACTTTAAAGAGGATTCTATCTTATCTGCTTCATGCCCATCTTCGGGATCTTTTACATTTAGAAGTATCTTGCATGGACGGGACTTGTTGAGGGAGGGCCTGATTTGGAGAGTTGACTCCGGGTCAAATATCAACATTCATCACGACGCCTGGATCCCAAGGAGCGGTGGCACTAAACCGCTGGGCCAACTATACATGCAGGGCATAACAAAAGTAGCTCACTTACTCAACCCTGATGGCAGGACGTGGAATGTGCAGCTGGTGGATCAAATGTTCACTATGGAAGATGCTAGGGATGTGAAGCAAACCGCTATTGGGGGACCAGAGATGGATGATTTCTTGGCATGGAACTTCACGCGCAATGGGGCTTTCACAGTCAGGTCAGCATACCATCTTCGAATGGACCTAAACAAAGCGAGGACCGGACGGCCGGAATCCTCAAGCTCGGTTGCAATGCATAAAGGATATCTGGCGTTGTGGGATACGAGCACAACGGGTAAGGAGAAAATTCATATGTGGCGCATGATCCGCAATGGGCTTGCTGTGGGGACATAACTCCATCGGCATCATATCAAGCCGGGCGTCTTTTGTGTAGTGTGCGCCCGAGAAGAGACCATCATGCATAGATTTTGGGGATGCCAACATTCAGTCATGTTTTGGGAGATGCTGAGGGCTCAGGTTGGGCTTGTTTTGGAGGAACCACCGAAACACTTGATCAATCAGCGAGCTCTCGCATCTTGGCTCCTGGACTGGTTTGCTCGGGCGAGTCATGACGAGCGGGAAGTGATGATTCAAGCAGCCTACAGCCTATGGCTGGCGCGCAATGAGACAAGGGAAGGGAGAAGGATAGCACGGCCACATGAAATAGCAGCTACAGTACAGATGCAGGTGGCAGAATGGCGAGCATCTCACGAGACAAGGGCGCCACAACCGGAGTCAAAGACTGTTCAGCGATGGGTTCCCCCGGATGCTGGATGGGTAAAGATCAACTCCGATGGCGCGGTCTCCAGGTATGGGGAGAAAGGAGGAGGAGGGGCGGTCCTTCGTGATCACCATGCGGCGTTCCGAGCAGGGATGTGCCACTTCTTCCCAAACATAGTTGATCCTGAGATGGTTGAGGTGTTAGCCTGCAGACAGGCTGTTTTTTTGGCAAATGATCTACAGCTAAGGCGACTGCATGTTGAGCTCGATTGTCAGTCTCTGGTCAGGATGCTCAACGACCAGGAGAAGAACCTGTCGGCTGTTGGGCCTTGGGTGGAGGAGATAAAAGACATGTTTCGGTCTATGGAGGAGGTCAAGGTGACGTGGATTGGTCGATCTGGGAATGTAGCCGCTCATAAGTTAGCAAAAGTAGGGGTAGGGGAGAACCGTTCGGAGATTTGGGTGGGCTTGCCACCAGACTTTATTTTAGATGTAATTTCAGACGAGATTCCGAGCTTTGGTTAAATAAAGCGGCCTGATTTCCCCTCAAAAAAAACGTGTATTGATTAACCATGTTACACAGGTGATAAGCAATCCAAACTACTTAAAAGAAAGTGTATTGATTAGGAAATATACAGCCATATAGGAGACAAGCCACTCGGACTGTCTTTTATTAAATTACAAATTGTGGAGTCTGCCTATAGAAGGATCCGAAAAGCCGGCGTAAGGAAAAAAGAACTGTGAAAGCATCTAAAGAAGCAGAGTGGAGATAGTATCCGTGAGCAAATGTAATAGGATCTCCGGCCGCAGCCGAGCTCCTACTAAACTGACGTACAAATATGATCTGCTAGGTTAACTTGCATGCATGTCCAACGTATGCTATACTTGGGCCAACTCGCATGCATGTCTAATATACTTCTTCTTATTCGTGCCAAACTAGAAAAACTGGAAACCCATGATATGTTGTGAAGGATAGACAAAAAGAACTATCTTTTTTACCGGGCGTGGAAAAAATATTGTCGTATGAATCCACCACATAAGAATAAGTTAACTATTTTTCCATAATCAATTATATGCACCTTAAAAGCAACAACGATTACTCTTTTTTGGGGAAAAGCGATAGCAATTACTCACGAAATACACCTGGGCAAATTTTAGTATGGACGTTTCATGCATAAATCCCCACTCTTCCTGATTTGATTAAACTAAAAATTATGAATAATATAACTCTATTTTAGGTATGAAATTTGAAATGGGAAATAAAGTAATGTTATGTATTTGATTTCTACACATAGTACATAAAATATAAAGTTTGCAATAAATTTTATAATGAAAATTAATGGTGTATTTAAGAGCACAACTCTTTATATAGATGAAGCCCGTGATAAGAAACAGATTAGAATTAGTCAACAAAGAAAATAACATAAAATATGTGAATTTAGTATGTGCCGAATTGTGAAATAATATAAAAGAAAATATGTGAATTTCTTTAAGTGGTACTATACGTATATCATTGATTGAAAATTGTTCTGTGTATCACCAAATTTGTGTCGAATTGAGGAATAAAAATATATTCAGTTTTCACTAATGGTATCAATATGCATATCTTCAATGGTACTAAAAGGGGTTGATAAACATAACAGATATGGGGGCATCCATCCATGAACTAGAGATCACTCAAGGTGTTCATGCCAATTAGCAGTGGTGGAGAAGTCATAGATAGAGATGAATCAGAAAAGATCTGCATGTACAAGAATCCCACACATGACATATGTGACATCAGGTAAAACGTATGATATAGTTATGCAAGTATGTTGCTTGAGTGGCTACATTGTTGGAAGAAAATATAAAAAAATGATGCCATCACTCAAGTGGTAGGATTAACAGAAATGAGTCATGTCACAGTGCTAAAAAGAAGTATAAGACAATGCAAACAAAATTGGCATGATCAGAAATAACACTGTTCATAGTGTGCAACACATTAAAGTTTCAATATTTTTTTATGGATAAGTGAATCATGTGTGAAAGCATCTAGAGACATGGTGATCCCAATAAAAAAATGCTTTACCATTCCCAACTATATTGATGATGATGGGCAAAGGTAACAAAGGTTTTAAGTGTCACCAATATTTTTGTTATACTATTGGTACAAAAAATATTTCAAAATTGGTCAAATATAGACATCCACAATTTTGTGTAGTAGGCCCTGGACCATACGTCTTCTACTCTGACACTCCAAATATTACCAATATCATAATTTACTTCATGGATGCTTTGTTAAAATACAATCATAGAGCAGGACAAAATTAATAACAATTCACATAGGGGTAACATAGAGCAGTGCGACCTCTGGTTTATTATTAGATTCTATAAATATTATTGAGACAAACCTATACATAGGATTTTCTCCCTATCTAATACATGTCAAATTTAAAAGACAAGAGGCATATCTAAAATGTCTCTTATTCGTCATATGGAGGGAGTTTCAAATTAGCTCCCCACGTGATGTTATTTGCTACCTATTCTCCACAATTTAGAAATTCAATCAAACCATGCCAATAACTAAATGTAAATAAAAACACCTCAACGGATTACAAATATAGACCGCGGCACCCCAATATTTAAGACTAAAATATGTGGACGAATATATGTGGACAAATGATTACGTCATTTTACTAATGATAAAACCCAAGTGCAATATGGTAGGTGTAGAGGAAGGCGATGGAACGTATAACGAGATGTATGGGTACAAGTCATTAATTTTTAAAATTGCTTGGTGAAAAGTATTTTAAAAATATTGGGCACAAATATAAATCACAACAAATGATAAAGAGCAAACCGTTGAAAGTTGGAGATTTGTACAAGAGCATATAATTTTAAAAGTTTGTACATAAACCATGGTTTCTTTTCCTTTCTTCCTTACATCCAAAGCTTTATTTAGAAAATGATGGGGCAACAAATGAAATGGACAGATCGAGACATGTAGAGAAAACTAAACTAATAAAAAATTATATGTCTAGCCGCGCAAATGCGTGGGTCATCCCGCTAGTTACCATTTATATAAAAAGTGATCTTGCTTTTATTGCAATCAATAACAGCCCCTGCAGTATTCAAAAAGGGTCTACCAAGGATAATCGACATGTTGTCGTCCTCGGGCATCTCAAGTATAACAAAGTCAGTTAAGATAGTAACATTAGCAACAACAACATGCACATCCTCACAAATACCGATAGGTATGGCAGTTGATTTGTTAGCCATTTGCAAAGATATTTCAATAGGTTGTGAGTTTATTCAAGTCAAGTCTTTTATATAAAGATAAAGACATAACACTAACACCAGCTCCTAAATCACATAAAGCAGTTTTCACATAATTTCTTTTGATGGAGCAAGGTATAGTTGGTATTCCCGGATATCCAAGTTTTTTAGGTACTCCATCCTTAAAAGAATAATTAGCAAGCATGGTGGAGATTTCATATTCCGGTATTTTTCTCTTGTTAGTGCTGATGTCTTTCATGTACTTTGCATAAGGAGCCATTTTTAAGATATCAGTCAAGAGGGTATGCAAAAGGATTGGCCTAATCATTTCAGCTAAGCATTCAAATTCTTCATCATCTTTCTTCTTAGTTAACTTAGGTGCAAAAGGCATAGGTTTTTGAACCCATGGTTCTCTTTCCTTACCATGTTTTCTAGCAACAAAGTCTCTTATCATATCTTTTATTCTTGGGTTGTGGTTTATCAAGATCAACAGATGGTTCTATTTCAACATCATTGTCTGGTTCTTCATTGTTTGTTTGAGTGTCTTCATGAACCTCACCATTATCTTTTTCATTATCAGAACGTTAGTGTTCGTTACCAGATTGAGTTTCAGCATTACAAATAGAAACACCGTTATCCTTATCAGGAGGTTTTTGTATTTCAGGTTTCCTAGAGGCATGCAAAGTCTTATCATTTTTCTTCTTCTTTTTCTTTTTAGAAGGACTAGGTGCAACCACTAGTACAGCGAGGTGCTATACAAACGGTTTTTAACCCCTTTCCGCGACGACATTTGGAACCGTCGCCTAGTGAGTGTGGGCGATAGGGGGGTCCTTCCCACATGACCCAGAAACAGTCGGGGATATGTCCTCCTGGCACACACGCTCAGCAAAATGAGGTCATGTGCAACTGTCGAGCGATTAAATACGGTTATACGTAGAACAGTGCTAAAAAATACATTTATACAGGCGAAATCATTTCTAGTCGTCAGTACATCCCACACAGTCAGTCCCCGCTAAATGTTTCCGTTTGTACATACATCCCACATAGTCACTCCAAGGAAAATATTTTTGTTCGCAGGTACATCACATACAATTTTCCCCGTTAATCATTTGTGATAGTGTTTTCATTGCACACGGTATTAACAATTTTATCATTTGCGTTATTGAATGCATCACACACGGTGCGTAGAATAAACTGTGTGGTAAATGTTGTCCATCACAAATAGTTTTAAAGAGTATGTCGTGTGTGATTGTTCACTAATGCAACACGGTTCATTCCTAGAAACTGTGTGCGTTGCCTGAGGTCATCGCCCATGGTGTTTTCTCAATAACTGTTTTCAATAGAAAAACCCAATTAGCAGGCTAATTATCCTATTATTAATAATTCATTTATTAATCTAATTGACATTTCATATTAAGCACACAATATATTTAATTTTCATAATTGAAATACATCATAGTACAACATCATATAGCTTCAACACTCAGCTACCCCATTACACAACTGCACCAGCACCAAGTTTCACATGGAACATCTATAACCTTTAAAAATTAGCATCATAGACGGGACATAGACAAATGTATATAATCTGGAAAACTGCTAAAGATGAAGACGAATATTGAGCCTTCATTAATGTTGAAGGTCTTTGCAACTTTAGGCCAGTGCATGTGGATGATTGACTGTCCATCCTTCATCCTCTTCAGAAACAGTTCAATATTGAACTGTGGGTGTTCTATGAATACCTTCCTCGCCTCCTGACCATACAGGTGGTTTGAGAGGTAATCATTAGTGAACTGTTTTGGAAAGGCCTGAAAACAAGGATGTGCATAAATATCTTCTCTATATTGGAAATGAGGCAAAGGAATAAAAAAGGCAAGGTATAATAGTTAGTACCATCCTGTAGTGAACTGATGTCTTCTTCATTGTGTAGACAAAGATCTTGTTGTTTTTTGTCGCTAATTTCTTTATCCTAACAATCTTTCTGAGTTTCTTGACTTGATTTATATTCATGGACAACTCATTTTCCCATATGCAAAAAGGGTCGAACAGTGGGTCAAAACCTCTGACAGAAGGACCGACATGTGCAAGACCAAATTGTTAAAAACCTAAATATTAGAATGGTTCCTGCAATTGCACAATAATGTGCTATTAGACAACGGACCATGCACGTGCTAACCTCGATTGTAAACCTCAGTGCTTCCCATCGTTTCCCTGCAACACATATAAGGTAGTTAGTCATCAGGTTAAGTAAGGATTCGCATGCTATCAGTAAAATATGTTGATGAAAAATAAGCACGTTGCAGATTCATAAGATTAATTCAAGCCACATGGAAAATCCATTTATCCAAACCAAGCATGATTAAAGACTAGGAAATATAGCACTTGTATATGTTTCTCATGTATTAAGTGCAACCAAATTCGATTTATTACTCACATGCACAACAATACAAAATTCAACCAATGACAATTGGACATCGCATTGCAGAATTGAACCAAGCAGTTAACTAAACACCACAACAAATGAAACAAACATTAACTAAGCACCACATTGCACAATATAACATAATCCTAATAGAAGATCAGACAGTTACCAAACCAAGCATGCATAACAACTCGGAAATATAGCAATTGTATTTGTTTCTCATGTACTTAGTACAGCCAAATTTGATTTATTTCTCACATGGTATACAATAATAGAATGCACCCACTACAACTGAACATCACATTGCAGAATTGAACCAAGCACTTAACTAAACACCACAACAAATGAACCAAACGTTAACTGAGCACCACATTGCACAATATAACATACTCCTAATAGAAGATCAGAAAGTTAACCAAACCAAGCATGCTTAACAACTTGGAAATATAGCAATTGTATTTGTTTCTCATGTATTTGGTACAGCCAAATTCGATTTATTTCTCACATGGTATACAATAACAGAATGCACCCACAACAATTGAACATCGTATTGCAGAATTGAACCAAACGGTTAACTAAACACCACAACAAATGAACCAAACGTTAACTCAGCACCACATTGCATAATGTATAACATACTAGAATATCAGACAGTTATAAGCATGCTTGACAACTTCGAAGTATAGCAATTATATTTGTTTCTCATGTATTTTGTAAAGAAAAAATCGATTTATTTCTCACATGGAAGACAATACAAAATTGCACCCTTAAGAATTGAACATCAAATTTGCAGAATTGAACCAAACAGTTAACTGAACACGACAACTAATTAACCAACAGTTAATAAGTGAGCACCACATTGCACGACATATATAACATATATACTAGAGCAACAGATTGCATGGTAAAAGTAGATGGCACAATTCACTAGAATTTTTTAAGGAAAGGCAGTAGCTAGCAAACTGAATATCGGTCCTTATAGTGAGTTAATACAACAAGCTACTCCTCATTGTCGGAGATATCGATGACGATTGGATCCCTGGACATGGAAGAGGGCGAGGCCTCCGCATCATGGGTTGCATCATCATAGTGGTGAGTTGACTGAGCCACTCCGGGCACCAACCTGCTGGCTCTTGAGATGAGGTAAGCACGTGCACGCTGAGAAAACACCTCGTAGTCTTCGTCAAAGGCACTGAGAGTGGCCTCGAGAAAACGCCGCGAACTATCATTTGAAGCAGCCAACCGCGTCGCGGCGTTGGCGCGCGAGGCATCGACGGTGGCCTCGACGGTGAGGTGCTCCTCCAAGATCTGGGGGTTGGAACAAATGGCAGCCATCGCGACCTCATCCGCGCGTGCGACCATGATTTGCTTCTCCGCTGCCAAATGCTCCTTGAGATCCTGGCTATACTATGTGCACCATGGCTTAGGGCGGCGCTTATTTGGTGGAGGGGTTGGTGATTTGGGTGGAAGGTGTCGCGTCAGCAGTCGCGGCATGTGGGGTGTGGAAAGAGGAGGAGGATGGGGATCGGGTGTGGATTACCTGCCTGCATAGATGAGGCCAAGCAGCGTGAAGGATGGTCGCTGGCGAGGAGGCGGCGCTACAAGCAAGGATTGAAGGCTTCAACTTGGAAAGGAAGGCGGAAACAGGGGAAAATGTGGCTTTGGGTAAGGGGGCGGGGAGGTAGATATTTCCGCGGAAGCTAAAAATTTGGAATCGGTTCACCTTCATCTGGCTGCCCATTTCTTTTGTTCCTCATCATCGCAAACAGTTAATTGAACTGAACCATATGCCCTGCATCGCACACGCAACTAAAATCTGAATCGTGTTTGATGCATTCGTCATTGCAACTTTTGCACCTTTTTTGACGGTTTTTGTACACCACCATTTGCGTTTATTGCATCACACACAGTTTCGTCGAAGGGTCTCTTGTCCTAGTGTCGCGTAAGCAGCATCCTGCAGTAGTGAACAATACTATCTCTTTGAGAGTCTTGTTCAATTCTTTTAGGGTGTCCCTCGGGATAAAGAGGTTCCTGAGTCATTCTACCTCCTCTAGTCATTACTCTAAAAAACATGATCATTGATATTATTATTCATTTCATCAAGCAATTCTCTTTGAGATTTAGCAACTTGTTCTAATTGAGTTTGAACCATAGAGGCATGTTTTCCTACACCTCTAACATCATTGGTAATTCTAAATAACAAGTCACTCAAGCGAGCAATCATATCAGAATTGTATTTCAATTGTTTCATAACATTTGCATTGAAGTGATCTTGCTTTATAATGTAATTATCAAACTCATAAGGGCATTGACTAGGGTGCATATTATAAGGATTGTCATTGTCATTGAATTTCATTAGAGAATTTACCTCTACCACCTTAGGTGGTGGTGGTGTTTCAAGCCCATGTATTTCTTCAATAGGAGGTGAATTTTTTACATCCTCGGCTTTAATACCTTTTTCCTTCATAGATTTCTTTGCCTATTACATATCTTCAGGACTGAGATATAAAATACCCCTCTTCTTCGAAGTAGGTTTAAGCGGCGGTTCAGGAATAGTCCAGTCATCATAGTTTTTTAATATATTATTCAATAGTTCTTCAGCTTGTTCAACAGTTTGTTCCCTGAAAACACAACTAGCACAACTATCTTGGAAATCCCTAGAAGCATCAGTTAGTCCATGATAGAAGATATCAAGTATTTCATTCTTCTTAAGAGGGTGATGAGGCAAAGCATTAAGCAATTGGAGAAGCCTCCCCCAAGCTTGTGGGAGACTCTCTTCTTCAATTTGCACAAAGTTAAATATTTCATGTAAGGTAGCTTGTTTCTTATGAGCAGGAAAATATTTTTCAGAGAAGTAGTAAATCATATCCTGGGGACTACGCACACAATCAGGAGCAAGAGTATTATACCAATTCTTAGCATCACCCTTTAATGGGAACAGAAATAATTTGAGAATATAATAATAGCGAATTTTCTCATCATGCGCAAAAAGGGTGGCTATGTCATTCAGCTTAGTAAGGTGTGCCACAAAACTTTCAGTTTCATAACCATGGAAAGGATCAGATTCAACCAAAGTAATCAACTCTGGGTCAATAGAGGATTCATAATCCTTATCATCAACAAAGATAGGTGAAGTAGCAAACTTAGGATCACATTTCATTCTAGCATTCAAAGATTTTTCTTTCAGTTTGCATAACAATTTCTTAAGATCATCTCTATCATTGCAAGCAAGTAAGTCTCTAGTTGTCTCCTCATCCATAACATAACCTCCCGGTATCTTAGGAAATTTGTTTCTAGGAGAACTAGATCTAATAGGTGTTTAAGGATTTTTGATTTTCAAGCTCTTCATCAGTTTCAATAATTTCATCAGTTTCAGCATTCTCAACAGCTTTAGTTTTAGCAAGTTGTTCATCAAGGAATTCACCTAGTGGCACATTGTCATCAAGCAAGGTACTAGCATCATCATGAGTATCATTCGTAGAGAAGTGGCATCATCAATAACTTGCGACATATCAGGATTAATATCATCTGGTGGTGTTGCAAGTCTACTTATAACAGAAGGTGAATCAAGTGCAGAGCTTGATGGAAATTCCTTACCTCCCCTCGTCTTGGAGGGGAAAATCTTAGTCTTAGCATCCTTCAGATTCTTCATAGTGATAATTTGATAATAATACCAAGTGACTCAACTAATATAGCTATGCCCTCGGCAATGGCGCCAGAAAAAGGTCTTGATAACCCACAAGTATAGGGGGTCGCAACAGTTTTCGAGGGTAGAGTATTCAACTCAAATTTATTGATTCGACACAAGGGGAGCCAAAGAATATTTGCAAGTATTAGCAGCTAAGTTGTCAATTCAACCACACCTGGAAATTAATAATCTGTAGCAAAGTAATCAGTAGCAAAGTAGTATGATAGTTTTGATAGTAGTAGGAGCAGCAGTAGTAACAGTAACAGTGATAGCAATGATTTGGTAGCAAGTGTAATAGTAACAATAACGGTAGTAACTTAGCAGAAACAATGTGGGAGAAATTCATAGGCATTCGATCGGTGAATTCATTGGATGATATTCATCATGTAACAGTCATAACCTAGGGCAATACGGCACTAGCTCTAGTTCATAAATATAATGTAGGCATGTATTCCGTAGATAGTCATACGTGCTTATGGAAAGAACTTGCATGAAATCTTTTTTCCTACCCTCCCATGGTAGCGGGGTCCTATTGGAAACTAAGGTGTATTAAGGCCTCCTTTTAATAGAGAACCGGAACAAAGCATTAACACATAGTGAATACATGAACTCCTCAAACTATGGTCATCACCAGGAAGTGTACTCCCGACTTCTGTCACTCCGGGATTGCCGGATCATAACACGTAGTAGGTGACTATAACTTGCAAGATCGGATCTAGAACATAGATTTAATTGTGATAACATAAACAGTTCAAATCTGTAATCATGGCACCCGGGCCCAAAGTGTCAAGCATTAAGCATCGCAAAGTCATAGCAACATCAATCTCAGAACATAATGGATACTAGGAATCAAGCCCTAACAAAACTAAAATGATTACATGATGAATCTCATCCAAATCCTCGCCGGCCAACGAGCCTATGAAGGAATTACTCACTCTGGGTGGGGAGCATCATGGAATTGGTGATGGAGAAGGGTTGGTGATGACGAAGATCGAAGATCCCCCTCTTCGGAGCCCCAAACGGACTCCAGATCTGGCCTCCCGATGAAGAACAGGAGGTGGCGGCGGCTCCATCTCATGAAACGCGATAATTCTTCCTCTCTGATTTTTCTCTCCAAAAATGTGATTTTATAATATCAGGGTTGAGGTCTGCGGGGCCACCGGGTAGGGACAACCCACCTGGGTGTGCTAGGAGGGGGCGCGCCCTGGTGGGTTGTGCCCACCCAGGTGCCCACCCCTCCGGTGGTTCTTGGCTCCAGTAATTCTCTGTATTTGTATAAAAATTCCTCGCAAAGTTTTGTTCCAATCCGAGAACTTTTATTTCTGCACAAAAACAACACTATGGTAGTTCTGCTAAAAAAGCGTCAGTCCGGGTTAGTTTCATTCAAATCATGCAAATTAGAGTCCAAAACAAGGGGAAAAGCGTTAGGAAAAGTAGATACGACGGAGACGTATCATAGGGTACCAAGCACCCAAGAGTAATAAGTCACTAAAACTTAACTTCCACGTATCACCATGGAGAACTCGAAATGATACACCAGATGCAATGGCAAGGGCACATGCAGTGCCCAAGTCCTTATCTCCCAAATCCCACCGCACCAACTAATACTATGGAGGATGTGAGAGGAAGAATATAAGAGGAGAACACAAAGAACTCCAAGATATAGATCCAAGGGGTTTTATACGTCCATTTTGTATCATGCTTTTATGTTGCCATTTATTGCATTATGGGATGTTATTACACATTATATCACAATACTTATGCATATTCTCTCTTATTTTACAAGCTTTACATGAAGAGGGAGAATGCCGACAGTTGGAATTCTGGACTAGAAAAGGAGCAAATATTAGAGACCTATTCTGCACAACTCCAAAAGTCATGAAACTTCATGGAGCATGTTTTTGGAATATATAAAAATATATTGGGCAAAGAAAGTACCAGAGGGGGGCCACCAGCCACCCACAAGGGTGGGAGGTGCGCCCTACCCTCCTGGGCACGCGCCCCGACCTTGTGGGCCCCTGGCAGGCCTCCGGTGCCCATCTTTGGCTATATGGTGTCTTTCACCCTAGAAAAAATCAGGAGGAAGCTTTCGGGACGAAGCATCGCCGCCTCGAGGCGGAACCTGAGCAGAACCAATCTAGGGCTCCGACGGAGCTGTTCTGCCGAGGAAACATCCCTCCGGGAGGGGAAATCATCACCATCGTTATCACCATCGATCCTCTCATAGAGAGGGGGTCAATCTCCATCAACATCTTCACCAGCACCGTCTCCTCTCAAACCCTAGTTCATCTCTTGTATTCGATCTTGGTCCCAAAACCTCAGATTGGTACCTATGGGTTGCTAGTAGTGTTGATTAATGCTTGTAGTTGATGCTAGTTGGTTTATCCAGTGGAAGATTATATTTTTAGATCCTTAATGAGAATTAATAATCCTCTGATCTTGATTATGAATATGCTTCATGAGTAGTTACGTTTGTTCCTGAGGACATGGGTGAAGTCTTGTTATAAGTAATCATGTGAATTTGGTATTTGTGCAATATTTTGATGAGATGTATATTGTCTCTCCTCTAGTGGTGTTATGTGAACGTCGACTACATGACACTTCACCATTATTTGGGCCTAGGGGAAGGCATTGGGAAGTAATAAGTAGATGATGGGTTGCTAGAGTGACAGAAGCTTAAACCCTAGTTTATATGTCGCTTCGTAAGGGGCTGATTTGGATCCATATGTTTCATGCTATGGTTAGGTTTACCTTAATTCTTGTTTCGTAGTTGCGGATGCTTGCGAGAGGGGTTAATCATAAGTGAGAGGCTTGTCCAAGGAAGGGCAGCACCCAAGCATCGGTCCACCCACATATCAAATTATCAAAGTTACGAACGCGAATCATATGAGCATGATGAAAACTAGCTTGACAACAATTCCCATGTTTCCTCGGGAGTGCTTTGCATTATATAAGAGTTCGTCCAGGCTTGTCCGTTGCTACAAAAAGGATTGGGACACCTTGCTGCACCTTGTTTACTTCTATCACTTGTTACCCGTTACGATTTGCCGTATCACAAAACTATCTGTTACCGATAATTTCAGTGCTTGCACAGAATACCTTGCTGAAAACCACTTGTCATTTCCTTCTGCTCCTTGTTGGGTTCGACACTCTTACTTATCGAAAGGACTACAATTGATCCCCTATACTAGTGGGTCATCAAGACTCTTTTCTGGCGCTGTTGCCGGGGAGTGAAGCGCCTTTGGTAAGTGGAATTTGGTAAGGAAACATTTATATAGTGTGCTAAAATTTATTGTCACTTGTTACAACGGGAAATAATACTTTGAGTGGCTTGTTCTGGGTATCTTCACCCCGACCAGAAGAGAAAAGATTCGCTCCTCAACCTACTTCACCTACTGAAAATATTTATTATGAAATTCCTTAGGGTATGATAGAGAAACTGCTAGCTAATCCTTATGCAGGAGATGGAACATTACATCCTGATATGCACCTAATCTATGTGGATGAAGTTTGTGGAGTTTTTAAGCTTGCAGGTATGCCCGAGGATGTGGTCAAGAAGAAGGTCTTCCCTTTATCTTTGAAGGGAAAGGCATTGACATGGTATAGGCTATTGGATGATATTGGATCATGGAACTACAACCGATTGAAATTGGAGTTTCATTAGAAGTTTTAGCCTATGCATCTAGTTCATCGTGATCAGAATTATATATATAATTTTTGGCCTCATGAAGGAGAAAGTATCGCTCAAGCTTGGGGGAGGCTTAAGTCAATGTTAAATTCATGCCCCAATCATGAGCTCTCAAGAGAAATTATTATTCAAAAAAATTATGCTCGGCTTTCTCATAATGATCGATCCATGCTCGATACTTCTTGTGCTAGTTCCTATATGAAGAAGGATATTGAATTCAAATGGGATTCATTGGAAATAATTAAATGCAACTCTGAAGATTAAGAACTCAACGAGTTAAGGAGTTAGGTATAAACCTTAAGTTTGGTTGTGTTAAATCTTTTATGGATACCGATGCTTTTCATGATTTTAGCACTAAATATGGACTTGACTCTGAGATAGTAGCTTCTTTTTGTGAATCATTTGCTACTCATGTTGACCTTCCTAAGGAGAAGTGGTTTAAATATCATCCTCCCACTGAAGTTAAAGTAGTAGAACCTATTAAAGTTGAAGAAGAAACTATTACTTATAATGTTGATCCTATTGTTCCTAATGCTTATATTGAGAAACCACCATTCCCTGTTAGAATAAAGGATCATGCTAAAGCTTCAACTATGGTCAACAAAAGTTATATTAGAACACCTACACCCCCGGAGTAAACTAAAGTTGAACCTAGTATTGCTATGGTTAAAGATCTCTTGGTTGATAATATTGATGGGCATGTTATTTATTTCTGTGATGAAGCTGCTAGGATTGCCAAACCCGATATGAAAGATAAACATAGACATGTTGTTGGCATGCCCGTTGTTTTTGTTAAAATTGGAGATCATTATTATCATGGCTTATGTGATGTGGGTGCTAGTGTGAGTGCAATTCCTTATACCTTATATAAAGAAATTATGAATGATATTGCACCTGCTGAAATAGAAGATATTGATGTTACTATTAAGCTTAATAATAGAGATACTATATCACCAATTGCGATTGTTAGAGATGTTGAAGTCTTGTGTGGGAAGATAAAATATCCTACTGATTTTCTTGTTTGCTTCCCCACAAGATAATTTTTGTCCCATTATATTTGGTAGACCCTTCTTGAATAATGTTAATGCTAAGATAGACTGCAACAAAAATATTGTTACTGTTGGTTTGGGGGATATGTCTCATTATTTTAATTTCTCTAAATTCTATAGACAACCCCATGATAAAGAATTGCCTAGTAGGGATGAAATTATTGGTCTTGCTTTTATTGTCGTGCCTCCTAATGATCCTTTAGAACAATATTTGCTAGACCATGAAAATGATATGTTTATGAATGAAAGAAGGGAAATAGATGAAGTATTCTTTAATCAAGGACCTATTTTGAAACACAATTTGCCTGTTGAAATCCTTGGGGATCCTCCTCCACCTAAGGGTGATCCCAATGTTTGAGCTTAAACAATTACCTGATACTCTGAAATATGCTTATCTTGATGAAAAGAAGATATATCATGTTATTATTAGTGCTAACTTTTCAGAGCATGAAGAAAAGAAATTATTGAAAACTTTGAAGAAGCGTTGTGCCGCTATTGGATATACTCTTGATGATCTTAAGTGCATCAGTCCCACTCTATGTCAACACAAAATTAAATTGGAGAAAGATGCTAAACCAGTTGTTGATCATCAACGACTGTTAAATCCTAAGATGAAAGAAGTGGAAAGAAACGAAATACTAAAACTTCTGGAGGCAGGTATAGTTTATCCTATTGCTGATAGTCAATGGGTAAACCATGTATATTGTGTCCCTAAGAAGGGAGGTATTATTGTTGTTCCTAATGATAAGAATGAATTGATTCCACAAAGAATTGTTACAGGTTATAGAATGGTAATTGACTTTCACAAATTAAATAAAGCTACTAGAAAAGATCATACCCTCTACCTTTTATTGATCAAATGCTAGAAAGATTATCCAAGCATACACATTTTTGCTTTCTAGATGGTTATTTTGGTTTATCTCAAATACCTGTGTCAAAAGATGATCAAGAGAAAAACCACTTTTACTTGCCCTTTCGGTACCTTTGCTTATAGATGCATGCCTTTTGGTTTACGCAATGCACTGCTACCTTTCAAAGATGTATGACTGCTATATTCTCTGACTTCTGTGAAAAGAATGTTGAGGTTTTCATGGATGATTCCTCCATTTATGGGACTTCTTTTGATGATTGCTTAAGCAACCTTGATCGAGTTTTGCATAGATGTGAAGAAACTAATCTTGTCTTGAATTAGGAGAAGTGCCACTTTATGGTTAATGAAGTATTGTCCCGGGGCATAAAAATTTTGAAAGAGGTATTGAAGTTGATAAAGCTAAACTAGGTGCTATTGAAAAGATGCCGTGTCCTAAATATATCAAAGGTATAAGAAGTTTCCTTGGTCATGCTGGTTTCGATAGGAGGTTTATTAAAGACTTCTCTAAAATTTCTAGGCCTCTCAACAATCTCTTGCAAAAATATGTTCCTTTTGTTTTTGATGATGATTGTGTAGAAGCATTTGAAATACTTAAGAAAGCCTTGATCTCTGCTCCTATTGTTTAGCCACCTATTTCGAATTTACCCTTTAAAATTATGTGTGATGCTAGTGATTATGCTATTGGTGCTGTTCTAGGACAAAGAGTTGATAAGAAATTAAGTGTTATTTAGTATGCTAGTAGAACTCTAGAACATTGCCCAGAGAAATTATGCTGCTACTGAAAATGAATTTTTAGCAGTTGTTTTTGCTTGTGATAAGTTTAGACCTTATATTCTTGATTCCAGAGTAACTGTTCACACTGATCATGCTACTATTAAATATCTTATGGAAAAGAAAGATGCTAAGCCTTGACTTATTAGATGGGTTCTCTTGCTGCAAGAATTTGATTTGCATATTATTGATAGGAAGGGAGATGAGAACCCCGTTGTAGACAACTTGTCTAGGTTAGAAGATGTTCTTGATGACCCACTATCTATTGATGATAGCTTTCCCAATGAACAATTAAATTTCATAAATACTTCTCGTAGTGCTCCATGGTATGCTGATTATGCTAATTATATTGTTGCTAAATTTATACCACCTAGTTTCACATACCAGCAAAAGAAAAAGTTTTTCTATGATTTAAGACATTACTTTTGGGATTATCCACACCTTTATAAAGAAGGAGTAGATGGTGTTATTATACGTTGTGTACCTGAGCATGAACAAGGACAGATCCTACGCAAGTGCCACTACGAGTCTTACGGAGGGCACCATGCTGGAGACAGAACTGCACACAAGGTATTACAATCAGGTTTCTATTGGCCCAATCTCTTCAAGGATGCTCGTAAGTTTGTCTTGTCATGTGATGAATTCCAAAGGATTGGTAATATTAGTAGACGTTAGGAAATGCCTATGAATTATTCACTTGTTATTTAACCATTTGATGTTTGGGGCTTTGATTATATGGGACCTTTTCCTTCCTCTAATGGGTATACACATATTCTAGTTGATGTTGATTACATTACTAAGTGGGTAGAAGCTATTCCAACTAATAGTGCTGATCATAAGACGACTATTAAGATGCTTAAAGAAGTTATTTTTCTGAGGTTTGGAGTCCCTAGATATTTAATGACTGATGGTGGTTCACATTTTATTCATGGTGCTTTCCGTAAAATGCTTGCTAAGTATGATGTTAACCATAGAATTGCATCTCCATATCATCCTCAATCCAGTGGTCAGGTAGAATTGAGCAATAGGGAGATTAAATTAAATTTGCAAAAGACTGTTAATAGATCTAGCAAGAATTGGTCTAACAAACTTGATGATGCATTGTGGGCTTATATAACTGCTTATAAGAATCCTATGGGTATGTCTCCATATAAAATGGTTTATGGAAAAGCGTGTCATTTACCTCTTGAACTAGAACATAGGGCATATTGGGCTATTAAAGAGCTCAACTATGATTTCAAACTTGCCGGTGAGAAGAGGTTATTTGACATTAGCTCACTTGATGAATGGAGAACCCAAGCCTATGAGAATGCCAAGTTGTTTAAAGAGAAAGTTAAAAGATGGCATGATAAAAGGATACAAAAGTGTGAGTTGAATGTAGGTGATCATGTTTTGCTATACAACTCTTGTTTAAGATTTTTTGCAAGAAATCTTCTCTCTAAATGGGAAGGCCCCTACATTATCGCGGAGGTCTATCGTTCCGGTGCCATAAAAATCAACAACACCGAAGGCACAAACCCGAAGGTGGTAAACGGTCAAAGAATCAAACATTATATCTGAGGTACTCCCATAAATGTTGAGACCAATATAATCGATACCGTAACACCTGAGGAGTACATAAGGGACACTATCCAGAATGTTTCAGACTCCGAAAAGGAATAGGTATGTGGTATGGTAAGTAAACCGACTCCAAAATGTTTCCAATGATAAGTTTTCTCCGTTTTGGAATATTAAAAAATTAGGAAAATTAAAAGTAGTCTGAAAGAGACACGAGGCGTCCACAGGGGTGGAGGGCACGCCCTACCCCCTGGGCGCGCCCCCCGACCTTGTGGCCACCTCGTGTGCCCTCCGGACTCTGTTTTCTTGCACGATACTTCTTATGGTCGGTAAAAACTCATTATATATTCTCCTGAAGGTTTTGATCACAGTACCTCCAAAAAATCCTCTTTTTTCGTTTTGAGTTGTTTCTGCAGCAGATTTAGAGCAAGATGTCTTCGCAAGAGTCGGTCGGGGAGAGTCGGGTATCTCACCCGACACTGGGCCCAAGAGCATAAAATGAGGCTGACCACTTCAGGCAATCAACAGAGGAAGAGATGGAGGCTGACTTGAAAAGGGTGGATGCCATGGAGGAGGATCAAGAAGTTACCTCTCGTCTTCAAAGCAGATTCATGCTGGAGGAACTTCAGAGCTCAGCAATACCAAATTCGGTCATCCCTCCCAATGCTAGATTTCTCTCTTATGAAAATATGAAAAAGAGTGTTGATTTTTCTCCCATGGCTAGGAAACATCCATGGGTGGATGGAACTCTAGCCGTCACGGGTAAACTTTGCAAGGAAGTAATGGATCTTAAGCAGCAAATTAATAATCTTGAGGAAGAGAATCGTATCCTAAGGGGCATCATCGCCAAGAATATCACACCAACACCTCCGAAGAAAGAGACATAAATACATGGGTATGGGCACTCCCCTTGGCAACTGCCAAGCTTGGGGGAGGTGCCTATCATCACCACATCTCTATCTTCATCGTTTTTCTTAGTTTGATCCTTTTGGTTATATCTTGATCTAGTAGAATAAAGTTTTTAGTATGATCTAGCTTTGAGTTTTGCTTCGATCTCTATCTATGTAATCGAGTCTGTGGGATATATAATAAAGAGTAGTTTTGAGTTGAGGGCTTTGCTTTCTTGCTATGATCTTGAGGGAATTAAATAAAATAAAAAGAAATAAAAAGATCATATATAGATCTTATGGAGAGTAATGACTTCACATATAAATAGTATGATGAATAAAAGTTGTTGAGGGTTGACAAACATAGTTTTGGTCATTGTTGCAATTAATAGGAAGTAATAAAGAAAGAGAGGCTTCACATATAAATATACTAACTTGGACATCTTTTGTAATTGTGAGCACTCATTAAAATATGACATGCTAAAAGGTTGATGTTGGACAAGGAATACAACATAATGGGTTATGTTTTCTTATATTCGAATAGAAGTTATATTGTCATGGATCATCCAACATGTTGAGCTTGCCTTTCCCTCTCATGCTAGACAAATTCTTTGCACCAAGTAGAGATACTACTTGTGCTTCCAAACATCCCTAAACCCAGTTTTTCCATGAGAGTCCACCATACCTACATATGGAGTGAGTAAGATCCTTCAAGTAAGTTGTCATCGATGCAAATTGCTCTCTAAATATGCATGATCTATTAGTGTGAAGATAATAAGCTTTATATGAACTTGTGATATATAAGAAATAAAAGCAAGGACTACATAATAAAGGTCTCTATCACAAGCGGCAATATAAAGTGACATTCTTTTGCATTAAGATT
This sequence comes from Triticum aestivum, assembly GCF_018294505.1. Lineage (NCBI taxonomy): Eukaryota > Viridiplantae > Streptophyta > Magnoliopsida > Poales > Poaceae > Triticum > Triticum aestivum. The sequence continues at coordinate 420,576,881 of NC_057804.1, forward strand.
TTGTGCATCCAACCATAAAAGCGCATGACAACATCTGCTTCCCTCTGCGAAGGACCTATCTTTTACTTTTATCTTCTATGCAAGAGTCTTGGTGATCATCAATTTCCCTTTTTACACTTTTTCCTTTGGCAAGCTCTATATGTAGGAGAGATCTGGATATATGTATCCACTCAGATGTAGGTTTTCATAAAGTATTATTGTTGACATTACCCTTGAGGTAAGAAGTTGGGAGCCAAAACTATAAGCCCCTATCTTTCTCTATGTCTGATTGAAACTTGCTACCCATAAGTATCGCGTGAGTGTTAGCAATTGTGAAAGATTAAATGATAGTTGAGTATGTGGACTTGCTGAAAAGTTCTTATATTGACTTTTTTCGATGTTATGATAAATTGCAATTGCTTCAATGAATGAGATCATAGTTTGTCAGTTTTCAATGAAGTTTCTGATTTATACTCTATCTTGTGAGAGAATTGTTACTTTGGCATAATAAATTATATGACAATATATGTTGATGTTCTAAAGATAACCATGATGCCCTCATGTCCGCATTTATTTTATCGACACCTCTATCTCCAAACATGTGGACATATTTATCGATATCGGCTTTCACTTGAGGACAAGCGAGGTCTAAGCTTGGGGGAGTTGATACGTCCATTTTGCATCATGCTTTTATGTTGATATTTATTGCATTATGGGTTTTTATTACACATTATATTGTTGGGGAACATTGCAGAAAATTAAAAAATTTCCTACGGTTTCACCAAGATCCATCTATGAGTTCATCTAAGCAACGAGTCATGGGAGAGAGATTGCATCTACATACCACTTTGTAGATCGCGTGCGGAAGCGTTCGAGAGAACGGTGATGATGGAGTCGTACTGTCAGGACCCCGACTCAATGCCACATCGATCTAGCATGTAACACCTCATATCACTTTGCGGCCTCACGCACGGTATTCCCATGGGTGTCGCATTACCTTTGCCCGGGACCGTTTGCGCCTTTTGGCACACGTATATGACAGTGTCGCTAGCATCCATATGATAAGGAGACCGGGCTGACATGGCTAGTCGTAAACCCAAAGTGGCACAGACTTACAGGGACAGGCATCCATGACCCAGCATCGAACGTGTCGGTCATCAGTGAGTGAATCCAGGCTGTAGCACTGGGCTAGCAGGACTCCGGTGAACCGGGCTGTAGCGGGCTAACAGGACTCCGGTATTCATCGCGTGACATTTCCCCAAAGGGACAGACACAGGAACGAAGAAGGACACATGCCGGCCAGCCTAAGTGTCCCGGAGCAGTAGCAAGCTACCATGGCTCGGTGGAAACACTAGGAGACATTTCCCGGTAAGAGAGGCTACCAAGGATAAACAACTAGGTTGTCAGATCCCACACATACCAAGCATTTCAATAACATACACACAATATGCTCGATATGTGCAAATACAACATGGCATCACAACATGACTCTACAACTCAAGTATTTTAATCAATAGGCTCCGAGGAGCGAGATATTACAAACATGGGTCTCACGACCCAACAATCAGAGCATACAAGTCAAAGCACAAACGGAAGCTATCATGTCTGGGTACAGACATCTATAAATGAAAAAGGCTGAGAAGCCTGACTATCGATCAGATCCTGCCGAGGGCACAAGATCGTAGCTGAGGTATCAAGCTAAACGTCGAAGTCCACGTGGAACTACTAGTGAGACTGAAGTCTCTCTGCAAAACATAAAATAGGCAAACGTGAGTACAAATGTACCCAGCAAGACTTACATCAGAACTAACTACATATGCATCATTTTCAACAAGGGGGATGGTGGGGTTTAACTGCAGCAAGCCAGCTTTGACTCGGTGGCTATCCTAAACTACGACTGCAAGTAACTCTTTTGAGGTGGCGCACACGAGTCCACATATTCACCATATCAATACACCACTATGGAACCGCTCCCGTCTCCCTACGAGAACGCCATCCATAGCACTCACGCTTATCTTGCATATTTTAGGGTATCCACTTTCACTTGTCTATGAACTGATATAAGCAACCCAGAAGTCCTTTTCCGCGGACACGGCTATTCGAATAGTTGATGTTAACCCTGCAGGGGTGTACTTCTTCATACATGTTTCCACCACTTAGCGTCTGCACACGGCATGTGCTCGGCAGACTTCAAGCGAAAGCCGACGTGGGTGTAGACCACGACCTACCTAAACACTCAAGTCTCTAGTCCAGGTTTATCGCCTATTCGGGTTCCATCCATGAGGAGATCCGGCCGGAGTTTCGCTCACAGCCCCAAACGATGTGAACAGGGTTCCCGAGATACCAAACGGGCATCCGGTACACCGTGCCACGTACCTACCGCATCACAACCCACCCCTACGGTCAGCGCTGTCCACGGCCTCCAGTAAGCTACAAACACCATAAACTACGTGCAACTCCTGGACAGAGGACTAGGGTGAATAAGAAGTCGAGCGAGGTCATATTTCAGGGCCCAATGTATGGTAGTAGCTGAATCATGGATCACAAACACAGAACTCAGTTCCTGAGGACGGCTGCAATGAGACAACCCACCATGTACTCCTACATGGCCTCTCACCGCTACCTTTACCAAATCGTGTTCACACACTTAGCTCACACACAGTAGGACATGTTCACACGCCTCTGATTCATCCCCGATGAATCAGACCTGACTCAACTCTAAGCAGTAGCAGGCATGACAAACAGGCATGAATGAGTAGGCACAACAGGGCTCAAACAACTCCTACTCATGCTAAAGGGTTTCATCTATTTACTGTGGCAATGACAGGTCATGCAAAGGATAAAGGGGTTCAGCTACCGCAGCAAGTAACAGATGAATCGGTGTTGTCCTAATGCAGTAAAAGAGAGCAGGAGCGAGAGAGTAGGATTGTATCGGAATGAACAAGGGGGGTTTTGCTTGCCTGGCACTTCTGAAGATAACATTGAGTCTTCATCAGTGTAAACGATCACATCATCGGTATCACGTCTATCGAAAGGGGGCAATCACCGGCAACACAGAAGAAACACAATCAATGCAATGCACAATATGATGCATGCTATGACATGGCAATATGAATGTGTTTTGGGCTAATGCACCTAAAACCAGATTAAATGAAGTTGGTTTGAATCCAAGATTCAAATTCAAACTCCATATGTGGTTATTTAAATGTCATTCACTTCATTTGTCCTAAACAGTAGTGATAAGTTGTTCTAACATGCATGAAAATTGTATAGATGGATTCCTTGAATTTTTCTGATAATTTTTCATATATAATTTATTTAATTTGGAGTTACGGTTATTTTTTTATGATTTATTGAAGTTTATACAATTTTCTGGATTTTCTGATTTATTTTAAATCCAGAAAATCATTTAATGCGTCAACATGACATCCCCTTGACGTCATCAGGTCAACGGGGCAGATTCAGGTCAAACCTGACCAGTGGGGTCCACTGGTCAGTGACTGGGGCTGCTTAGTGCCGCTGACGGGTGGGCCCAGTCAACGGCCACGCCAGCACGGTCAAAACTGACGCGTGGGGCCACTGCAATTAGACTAAACTAAACAGAAAAATACTAATCCTAATTAGGCGCGGGGGCCCACATGGCAGTGGCTCATAGGGTGATTAGCCCCTAACTAAGTGGCCACATCGGCCCACCGGAGTTTGGCCGGCGGTGACCACAGAGCACGGCGGAGCACGCCGGACTTGCGCTAGGGGCATCGGATTCGCGCGCTGAGGGCACCGGGGCGTAGCCCGGGCTCTCCCGCATCTGATGGGGTAGGTGGGAGGCTGCGGGGATGCCGGGGCTCGCCGGAACGGAGCTCGCGGCGGCGCCGGAGTTCGGTGAGTGCGGGGTTGGCGCTGTGGTGCACGGGAGGGCGAGTCAGGATATGCGTTAGGCTCCTGGTGGCTTCCTGAGTGCGGTGACACGCTCCGAGACGAGCTCAAACGGCTGTAGTGACGGCAGTGACGAGGTCAGCGGCGGCCGGAGTTCGGCCGCGGCGGAGCTATGGCCTAGAGCTTGCAAACGCGAGGGGAGAGAGAGGGGTTCTGCATGGAGGCTCACCGCGGAGCTGTAGGGAGGGTTAGTGGGCTCGGGGGCGGCCGGAGTGCAGCGAATCGACGGCGACGATCTCCGGTGGCCGAGGAGGGGAACGGCGACGTGGGCGGCGATGCAGGGCTTCCGGAGGGCCGTGGATCGGTGGGGAGGAAGAGAGGGTCGAGGCGGAGCTCGCAAGCACAGCGAGGGGTCGAGGGGGAGGCAGTGGCTACGCAGGCGATGAGCGGCGGCGACGGGCTCCGCTCGGGAAGGGAGCAGAGAGGGGAGGGAGGTCCAGAGAGCGAGGGAGAAGTGAGAGGGGGTCGGGGAGGCGCGTGGCGTCGTCCGGGGCGTCGCTGGGGAGGCTAGGGAGGAAGCAGGAGGTGGCCGAGCAGGGTGGAGGTGGCGCGCGCGGCGGTGTCGCGGTGTCCGTCCTCCTGGCAGGGAGGAAGACGACAGGGGAGGGGGGGGCGGCGGTGGGCTGGGCCAGTGGGAGGAGCTGGGCCGGCTGGGCTGGACAGGTAACTTCCTTCTCTCTCTCTGTCTTTTATTTTCTGTTCTGTTTTCTATTTTGCAGGTTTGTTTTGAATTTGGTTTTGAAACCAATTCAATTTATTTTGCTTCTGACAATATTTTTAGGAGCTAAAAGAATTAAAACAATGCTCCACAAAAATATTTCAGAATTATTGGACCTATATTTATTTAACAGTAGATATAAGTCCAATTCAAATAGCTATTGATTTAATTCAAATACCCAAAATAAATGTTTCTGAGATACCGAAAATATTGGTTTGGATTTTACCTCTTGCCAATATTTCCAGAGGATAACAAGAACATTTTCTTGGACTTATTTGAAGCAATTTTTATCTTGATCATTTTTTTAAAGGATTCTGAGGCTTTGAAAATTCCTCAATTCAAATTTCATTTGAATTTAAACATGATGCAGCAAGAGGTCTAGCCTAGTGCATTACCAGAAGCTAGGGATGTGATAACTCACCCCCACTAAACAAGAATCTCGTCTCGAGATTCAAGCGTAGGGTAAGGTGAAGGGGGAGCGCAAACTAGCAGAATCTTCACGATCCAGGTTGCACTTCAAATGGACGTTGATTCGTTCACCATCATTGTCTCGAAGTCTTGCTCTGAGAACTCCAACTAACATGACAACGAGAGGAAAAGAGAGACCCTAAAAGAATGGTTCTTCTCGAAGGTCGAACAACTCAGGATTAACTCACGGAATGAGACATAGCAACATCTCTCGAGCTGAGAGGCGAAGCACACATCCATAGGAATGGAGTGAAGCAGATGACGAAGGTTCACTAGGTAGACAACAATTTCACGCTTAAGAAGGTGGTAATCGATTGTCAACGTAGCGAGGAGTTGAGTTGCCATGATACCACAACGAGGCATCTTAGGAATGGTGACTCGTAGATATATCCCCTTAAGTGGCAAAAAGAATTACTTTTGATTCAGAGATCATTGAAACTCTTTAAACCAGCCTAAGACAATTCTCGAGCGATCGTTTGGAGGGGGTCGGTAGAATGGCATACTCGGACTTGGATGATGTGGATTACCTTGTTGAAGACAACGTAATGGATGAATTTGCTTGCCACCGGAAATGGAAGAGACCCATGGTAGAATGGCACATTGGCGGTGCAAGCTAGGAACAAAATGCAAATGCTGGGAATGATTCTGATAACTGGGGAAGAACCCAACAATAAAGAGTGAATTCACTGTTGGAATGGTTATAGCATAACCGACGAGACTAGGAGCAATCCCGGTTAGTGCCGGCGATAATACCTAGCGCTTGTGCATGCTCTCAAGAACTTGAGCAATTCCATAATCATCTAGGTTTTACCAACATCCGTGTCAAGGGTCCGGTAACACAACTTACTACCATGATGAATGGTGATGGAGGATGCAGATGCAAAGGAAGATAACACCTTCTCAGATTTCACCCTTGGCAGTGCCAAGCAAATAAAATCTGGATGATCGACCGAGAGACATTTAGCACTCCGCTTCTAATGTTCTCCTTGATGTGCTAGTATAACCCATTCATAGATATGGTTTGATATCTAAAACATCAAGTAAAAGGTCGGACTTCGGGAACACAAAAATCATAAGGCATAGCTAGGGGGTAAATCCTACGAAGTCCTTATGGGGAGGTGGCCAACTTCCTCAAACAAGATACTACAATAATAGGTCTTCCGGCCTGGTGTGTTGGCCACGACATCCACTTTACCGGTTATCGAGGGACCAATATTATAGTTCTTGGGAAATGTTCCAAACCATCATATCTGCCTGAGATTCAGATCTGGTTGGTGTCAGGATATTCCAGACTCATCGAGTCTAGGAAGAAAAATGAAAGTTTGCAACACAAATCGACGAGATAACGTTGCGAGATTCTTGGGAAATGAACTACGATAGCAAGCTCCAAAACATGAGCTGGTTCTGCTACACATGTGTGAACACGCTGCCTCAGACAAACATGATCACATGGTAGTCTTACAATAAAACACTACCGAGTTCTGGTTGGGAACCATCAGCGAGGATATCGAAGTTCTTTCATAAGTCCGGATTAGCTCTTATGAAGATACTCCTTCTCCTTGAACAAATCAGTCAGTGGCTTGGTGTGCTAGGATATACATATGGAATGAAGATGATCAGTCTAACGGACCATAGAATTCTTCGCACGTGCATGACTGACTTGGGATGATTCCAAAGGAGCAAAAACAAACTTTCTCGAATTCACGACGGCAGCTTACATCAAAATGCACGTGAATCAAAGGAAGTCACTCCTTTCATCAAACAAGTACTTCATGAGCTAGCATGAAGAAAATGCTTTCAAAAGTTTCCAACACTAACTTAATGTTCAACAACATCATGGAGGAGATAAGGATGTTGTCAATGGACTCAACAACAACTCATCGGAATTTCCATATCACTGGACTTCCACCATCATGTGAACACGGTGATAGCATTGATCAGACCCAAAAGATATAATGGTGTATGCTCGAGGGATCAACCACGAGTAAGACAACATTACGAACATCGTTGGTTCTGACTTGATTTGACGATAGCCCACACTCAAATCAAAGGATTGATAAGACAATAAGTCCAGCAACTGATCACAGGGACCAATCGATGAAGATATCATCTTCTTCAACACACACTACACAAGAATATCCCTTTGGAACGAACTAAGTCAGGCAAGCTTTTATCTTCCAACTCTCCAAGTTGTCGTTTAGCTTAACCAACTAGCTCAGGGATATCTAACACCGACTCTTGGAGAGAAGGTGGTTCACAAGAAACCAACTTGATCACGAGCTCAACATAGCGGTCAGGTGACAACCTGGTAATACTTCTGAGAAGATATTCAGAAAATCACGAACCACCGGTATGTTACTAAACCCGAGAACAATCTTGCTTTTAAGGGCAAGACGATATGATAAAAAGGGCGAGGGATTGCCAAAAATCCTAACTCATCAATCAAAGAGTGCACCAGGAAATAAGGACTAGGTAGCACAATCTATCTTAGAATGGTGATTCAATAACCAACATGCTAAGAATGAAAATATTGTCCATTTACTACCAAGCAACAGAGTTGCTAGCAGTATTGATTTCACACACCACGATTCACTTGTCGGCATTCCGGTTACGATAACACAGGAACCGAGGAATGAACAATGATGGCAAGAAGTATCACTGTACCAAGAGTTCATAGGATGGTGTGCAATTCCTATAACAATCCCGATATAAAGATGGTAATACTCCAAGGTAGAACAGAACAAAAGCTGGATTAGCAATTTGATCTGCGGAGCACAACTTCTTTGACCCAATCCTGGATATGGAAGAGGTACTGGAGTTTGTTTCTCCTAGTCATTCTGCGATAGAATGGCTTGACGGACCACAAGAGTAATAGGCATCGATAAACGAACGCGCGCATACTCTTGACTATCAATTGATAGACGAGGGCCAGAAAACAACTAAAGAGGGACAACTCAAAGGAACATATAACTTTCTGAGTTGTGGATGCATAGATTAGTATGTCGAACCAGGTTCAACATAATTCTTCCGGATAACCCATGCAGAAAGGTTGAGCTGGCAGAGTCACAATATAGCATGGAGAACTCATCGAGAGCACTCTTGTTGTCATATTTTGGTTCAGAAGAACTCCTGCCAAGAATGGTTCATGGTAATTGGAAAAAGGATGTATCATGAACCTCGAGGATTATCGCAAAGGTTACTAATATCCTAAAGGAACTAGCAAACACTATCAACATGAAGTAAGTGGAGTGAATCTCGGGTTCAAAACCCAGGAGTAGAATACCTACTAACTAGATGGCATCACGGGATGCTTTTGAGAATAAAGGCCAGAATCATCACACTAGGACACAATCATGGCTAGATTACTAGATGATCCCCTAAGACGCCTTGGGTCTTAATAATAATTCCAACATATATGTCGAGGCAATAGAATACCTCAACTCAGCATTTAGTGTGATTAACCTGGCCCAAAGGAACATCAAAACCAGAGGGAAAGGATTTGCAAGTGCATCAGACTGTTTGGAAACCTGGGATGACTCGGACAGCATAACGGCTGTAAATGCTCAGAAAAGATTTGAGACATTCACAAAAATGGTGGCATAACCACTCAGAAGCACAATATCAAGGTTTCGAGATCAACAGTTAACATACGGAGGTAGAAACTGAACTGAGGCTTGAATCAACAATCTTATAAGTCTGCGGATTAGTAACACGTGATCCTGATAGAAAGAAGAGATAACCTAGTTCTTAACCCTCGTAGGAAAAAAAAGATGATGACCCAGATCAGAACGGCATAAGGTATAAGGAGTAAAAAGAGCCTTACGTTCCATCCCACAATCAATTCCCTTATATAACTAAAGAATTTCTAGACTCAACTTCGACCAGTTTGGCTTGATAATCCTACAGGCAGTCAAGCTCTGATACCAACGCTGTCAAGACCCCGACTCAATGCCACATCGATCTAGCATGTAACACCTCATATCACTTTGCGGCCTCACGCACGGTATTCCCACGGGTGTCGCATTACCTTTGCCCGGGACCGTTTGCGCCTTTTGGCACACGTATATGACAGTGTCGCTAGCATCCATATGATAAGGAGCCCGGGCTGACAAGGCTAGTCGTAAACCCAAAGTGGCACAGACTTACAGGGACAGGCATCCATGACCCAGCATCGAACGTGTCGGTCATCAGCGAGTGAATCCAGGCTGTAGCACTGGGCTAGCAGGACTCCGGTGAACCGGGCTGTAGCGGGCTAACAGGACTCTGGTATTCATCGCGTGACATTTCCCCGAAGGGACAGACACAGGAACGAAGAAGGACACATGCCGGCCAGCCTAAGTGTCCTGGAGCAGTAGCAAGCTACCATGGCTCGGTGGAAACACTAGGAGACATTTCCCGGTAAGAGAGGCTACCAAGGATAAACAACTAGGTTGTCAGATCCCACACATACCAAGCATTTCAATAACATACACACAATATGCTCGATATGTGCAAATACAACATGGCATCACAACATGACTCTACAACTCAAGTATTTTAATCAATAGGCTTCGAGGAGCGAGATATTACAAACATGGGTCTCACGACCCAACAATCAGAGCATACAAGTCAAAGCACAAACGGAAGCTATCATGTCTGGGTACAGACATCTATAAATGAAAAAGGCTGAGAAGCCTGACTATCGATCAGATCCTGCCGAGGGCACAAGATCGTAGCTGAGGTATCAAGCTAAACATCGAAGTCCACGTGGAACTACTAGTGAGACTGAAGTCTCTCTGCAAAACATAAAATAGGCAAACGTGAGTACAAATGTACCCAGCAAGACTTACATCAGAACTAACTACATATGCATCATTTTCAACAAGGGGGATGGCGGGGTTTAACTGCAGCAAGCTAGCTTTGAATCGGTGGCTATCCTAAACTACGACTGCAAGTAACTCTTTTGAGGTGGCACACACGAGTCCACATATTCACCATATCAATACACCACTATGGAACCGCTCCCGTCTCCCTACGAGAACGCCATCCATAGCACTCACGCTTATCTTGCGTATTTTAGGGTATCCACTTTCACTTGTCTATGAACTGATATAAGCAACCCAGAAGTCCTTTTCCGCGGACACAGCTATTCGAATAGTTGATGTTAACCCTGCAGGGGTGTACTTCTTCATACATGTTTCCACCACTTAGCGTCTGCACACGACATGTGCTCGGCAGACTTCAAGCGAAAGCCGACGTGGGTGTAGACCACGACCTACCTAAACACTCAAGTCTCTAGTCCAGGTTTATCGCCTATTCGGGTTCCATCCATGAGGAGATCCGGCCGGAGTTTCGCTCACAGCCCCAAACGATGTGAACAGGGTTCCCGAGATACCAAACGGGCATCCGGTACACCGTGCCACGTACCTACCGCATCACAGCCCACCCCTACGGTCAGCGCTGTCTACGGCCTCCAGTAAGCTACAAACACCAGAAACTACTTGCAACTCCTGGACAGAGGACTAGGGTGAATAAGAAGTCGAGCGAGGTCATATTTCAGGGCCCAATGTATGGTAGTAGCTGAATCATGGATCACAAACATAGAACTCAGTTCCTGAGGACGGCTGCAATGAGACAACCCACCATGTACTCCTACATGGCCTCTCACCGCTACCTTTACCAAATCGTGTTCACACACTTAGCTCACACACAGTAGGACATGTTCACACGCCTCTGATTCATCCTCGATGAATCAGACCTGACTCAACTCTAAGCAGTAGCAGGCATGACAAACAGGCATGAATGAGTAGGCACAACAGGGCTCAAACAACTCCTACTCATGCTAAAGGGTTTCATCTATTTACTGTGGCAATGACAGGTCATGCAAAGGATAAAGGGGTTCAGCTACCGCAGCAAGTAACAGATGAATCGGTGTTGTCCTAATGTAGTAAAAGAGAGCAGGTGCGAGAGAGTAGGATTGTATCGGAATGAACAAGGGGGGTTTTGCTTGCCTGGCACTTCTGAAGATAACATTGAGTCTTCATCAGTGTCAACGATCACATCATCGGTATCACGTCTATCGAAAGGGGGCAATCACCGGCAACACAGAAGAAACACAATCAATGCAATGCACAATATGATGCATGCTATGACATGGCAATATGAATGTGTTTTGGGCTAATGCACCTAAAACCAGATTAAATGAAGTTGGTTTGAATCCAAGATTCAAATTCAAACTCCATATGTGGTTATTTAAATGTCATTCGCTTCATTTGTCCTAAACAGTAGTGATAAGTTGTTCTAACATGCATGAAAATGGTACAGATGGATTCCTTGAATTTTTCTGATAATTTTTCATATATAATTTATTTAATTTGGAGTTATGGTTAATTTTCTATGATTTATTGAAGTTTATACAATTTTCTGGATTTTCTTATTTATTTTAAATCCAGAAAATCATTTAATGCGTCAGCATGACATCACCTTGACGTCATCAGGTCAACGGGGCAGATTCAGGTCAAACCTGACCAGTGGGGTCCACTGGTCAGTGACTGGGGCTGCTTAGTGCCGCTGACGGGTGGGCCCAGTCAACGGCCACGCCAGCACGGTCAAAACTGACGCGTGGGGCCACTGCAATTAGACTAAACTAAACAGAAAAATACTAATCCTAATTAGGCGCGGGGGCCCACATGGCAGTGGCTCATAGGGTGATTAGCCCCTAACTAAGTGGCCACATCGGCCCGCCGGAGTTTGGCCGGCGGTGACCACAGAGCAGAGCGGAGCACGCCGGACTTGCGCTAGGGGCATCGGATTCGCGCGCTGAGGGCACCGGGGCGTAGCCCGGGCTCTCCCGCATCTGATGGGGTAGGTGGGAGGCTGCGGGGACGCCGGGGCTCGCCGGAACGGAGCTCGCGGCGGCGCCGGAGTTCGGTGAGTGCGGGGTTGGCGCTGTGGTGCACGGGAGGGCGAGTCAGGATATGCGTTAGGCTCCTGGTGGCTTCCTGAGTGCGGTGACACGCTCCGAGACGAGCTCAAACGGCTGTAGTGACGGCGGTGACGAGGTCAGCGGCGGCCGGAGTTCGGCCGCGGCGGAGCTATGGCCTAGAGCTTGCAAACGCGAGGGGAGAGAGAGGGGTTCTGCACGGAGGCTCACCGCGGAGCTGTAGGGAGGGTTAGTGGGCGAATCGACGGCGACGATCTCCGGGGGCCGAGGAGGGGAACGGCGATGTGGGCGGCGATGCAGGGCTTCCGGAGGGCCGTGGATCGGTGGGGAGGAAGAGAGGGTCGAGGCGGAGCTCGCAAGCACAGCGAGGGGTCGAGGGGGAGGCAGTGGCTACGCAGGCGATGAGCGGCGGCGACGGGATCCGCTCGGGAAGGGAGCAGAGAGGGGAGGGAGGTCCAGAGAGCGAGGGAGAAGTGAGAGGGGGTCGGGGAGGCGCGTGGCGTCGTCCGGGGCGTCGCTGGGGAGGCCAGGGAGGAAGCAGGAGGTGGCCGAGCAGGGTGGAGGTGGCGCGCGCGGCGGTGTCGCGGTGTCCGTCCTCCTGGCAGGGAGGAAGACGACAGGGGAGGGGGGGCGGCGGTGGGCTGGGCCTGCGGGAGGAGCTGGGCCGGCTGGGCTGGACAGGTAACTTCCTTCTCTCTCTCTGTCTTTTATTTTCTGTTCTGTTTTCTATTTTGCAGGTTTGTTTTGAATTTGGTTTTGAAACCAATTCAATTTATTTTGCTTCTGACAATATTTTTAGGAGCTAAAAGAATTAAAACAATGCTCCACAAAAATATTTCAGAATTATTGGACCTATATTTATTTAACAGTAGATATAAGTCCAATTCAAATAGCTATTGATTTAATTCAAATACCCAAAATAAATGTTTCTGAGATACCGAAAATATTGGTTTGGATTTTACCTCTTGCCAATATTTCCAGAGGATAACAAGAACATTTTCTTGGACTTATTTGAAGCAATTTTTATCTTGATCATTTTTTTTAAAGGATTCTGAGGCTTTGAAAATTCCTCAATTCAAATTTCATTTGAATTTAAACATGATGCAGCAAGAGGTCTAGCCTAGTGCATTACCAGAAGCTAAGGATGTGACACGTACTCGCCGTGATCCAAATCACTGATGACCAAGTGCCGAACGGACAGCACCTCCGCGTTCAACACACGTACGAAGCGGATGACGTCTCCTCCTTCTTGATCCAGCAAGGGGAAGGAGAGGTTGATGATGATCCAGCACCACAACGGCGTGGTGGTGGATGCAGCAGAACTCCGGCAGGGCTTCGCCAAGCTGCTGCGGGAGGAGGACGAGGTGTAGCAGGGGGAGGGAGGCGCCAAGACACAGGGTGCGGCTGCCCTCCCCCCTGCCCTCCTTTATATAGGACCCCAGGGGGGGGCACCGGCCCTGGGAGATCCAATCTCCTAAGGGGGCGGCGGCCAGGGGGGTGGAGTGCCCCCAAGGCAAGTGGTGCGCCCCCCCCCCCACCTAGGGTTTCCGATCCTAGGTGCGGGGGGGCCCAAGGGGGGCGCACCATCCCACTAGGGGCTGGTTCCCCTCCCACTTCAGCCCACGGGGCCCTCCGAGATACGTGGCCCCACCCGGTGGACCCTCGGGACCCTTCCGGTGGTCCCGGTACAATACCGGGTGACCCCAAAACTTTCCCGATGGCCGAAACAGCACTTCCTATATATAATTCTTTACCTCCGGACCATTCCGGAACTCCTCGTGACGTCCGGGATCTCATCCGGGACTCCGAACAACATTCGGTTTGCTGCATACTCATATTCATACAACCCTAGCGTCACCGAACCTTAAGTGTGTAGACCCTACGGGTTCGGAAGATATGCAGACATGACCGAGATGGCTCTCCGGTCAATAACCAACAGCGGGATCTGGATACCCATGGTGGCTCCCACATACTCCTCGATGATCTCATCGGATGAACCACGATGTCGAGGATTCAAGCAACCCCGTATACTATTCCCTTTGTCAGACGGTATGTTACTTGCCCGAGACTCGATCGTCGGTATCCCAATACCTCGTTCAATCTCGTTACCGGCAAGTCACTTTACTCGTACCGTAATGCATGATCCCGTGACCAAACACTTGGTCACTCTGAGCTCATTATTATGATGCACTACCGAGTGGGCCTAGTGATACCTCTCCGTTATACGGAGTGACAAATCCCAGTCTCGATCCATGTCAACCCAACAGACACTTTCGGAGATACCTGCAGTGCACCTTTATAGTCACCCAGTTACGTTGTGACGTTTGGTACACCCAAAGCACTCCTACGGTATCCGGTAGTTACACGATCTCATGGTCTAAGGAAGAGATACTTGACATAGAAAAAGCTCTAGTAAAACGAACTACACGATCTTGTGCTATGCTTAGGATTGGGTCTTGTCCATCACATCATTCTCCTAATGATGTGATCCCGTTGTCAATGACATCTAATGTCCATAGTCAATAAACCATGACTATCTGTTGACCAACCAGCTAGTCAACTAGAGGCTTACTAGGGACGTATTTGGTCTAAGTATTCACACGTGTATTACGATTTCCGGATAATACAATTATAGCATGAATAAAAGACAATTATCATGAACAAGGAAATATAATAATAATCCTTTTATTATTGCCTCTAGGGCATATTTCCAACAGTCTCCCACTTGCACTAGAGTCAATAATCTAGTTACATTGTGATGAATCGAACACCCATAGAGTTCTGGTGTTGATCATGTTTTGCTCGCGGAAGAGGTTTAGTCAACGGATCTGCGACATTCAGATATGTATGTACTTTGCAAATATCTATGTCTCCATCTTGAACATTTTCACGGATGGAGTTACGACGCTTGATGTGCCTGGTCTTCTTGTGAAACCTGGGCTCCTTGGCAAGGGCAATAGCTCCAGTGTTGTCACAGAAGAGTTTGATCGGCCCCGACGCATTGGGTATGACTCCTAGGTCGGTGATGAACTCCTTCACCCAAATTGCTCATGCGCTGCCTCCGAGGCTGCCATGTACTCCGCTTCACATGTAGATCCCGCCACGACACTCTGCTTGCATCTGCACCAACTTACTGCTCCACCATTCAACATATACACGTATCCGGTTTGTGACTTAGAGTCATCCAGATCTGTGTCGAAGCTAGCGTCGACGTAACCCTTTACGACAAGCTCTTCGTCACCTCCATAAACGAGAAACATGTCCTTTGTCCTTTTCAGGTACTTCAGGATATTCTTGACCGTTGTCCAGTGTTCCTTGCCGGGATTACTTTGGTACCTTCCTACCAAACTTACGGCAAGGTTTACATCAGGTCTGGTACACAGCATGGCATACATAATAGATCCTATGGCTGAGGCATAGGGGATGACACTCATCTCTTCTTTATCTTTTGTCGTGGTCGGGCATTGAGTCGAGCTCAATCTCACACCTTGCAATACAGGCAAGAACCCTTTCTTGGACTGATCCATTTTGAACTTCTTCAAAATCTTATCAAGGTATGTGCTTTGTGAAAGACCTATGAGGCGTCTCGATCTATCCCTATAGATCTTGATGCCTAATATGTAAGTAGCTTCTCCAAGGTCCTTCATTGAAAACACTTATTCAAGTAGGCCTTTATGTTGTCCAAGAATTCTATATCATTTCCCATCAAAAGTATGTCATCTACATATAGTATGAGAAATGCTACAGAGCTCCCACTCACTTTCTTGTAAACGCAGGCTTCTCCATAAGTCTGCATAAACCCAAACGCTTTGATCATCTCATCAAAGCGAATGTTCCAACTCTGAGATGCTTGCACCAGCCCATAAATGGATCGCTGGAGCTTGCATACTTTGTTAGCATTCTTAGGATCGACAAAACCTTTCGGCTGCATCATATACAGCTCTTCCTTAAGATAACCGTTAAGGAATGCCGTTTTCACGTCCATCTGCCATATCTCATAATCATAGTATGTGGCAATTGCTAACATGATTCAGACGGACTTAAGCTTTGCTACGGGAGAGAAAGTCTCATCATAATCAACCCCTTGAACTTGCCGATAACCCTTAGCGACAAGTCGAGCTTTATAGATGGTGACATTACCATTCGCGTCCGTCTTCTTCTTAAAGATCCATTTGTTTTCTATCGCTCGCCGATCATCGGGCAAGTCAGTCAAAGTCCATACTTTGTTTTCATACATGGATTCTATCTCGGATTGCATGGCTTCTAGCCATTTGTTGGAATCTGGGCCCGCCATCGCTTCTTCATAGTTCGAAGGTTCACCGTTGTCTAACAACATGATTTCCAGGACAGGGTTGCCATACCAATTTGGTGTGGAACGTGTCCTTGTGGACCTACGAAGTTCAGTAGCAACTTGATCCGAAGTACCTTGATCATCATCATTAATTTCCTCTCCAGTCAGTGTAGGCACCACAGGAACATTTTCCTCAGCTGCACTACTTTCCAGTTCAAGAGGTAGTACTTCATCGAGTTCTACTTTCCTCCGACTTACTCCTTTCGAGAGAAACTCTTTTTCCAAAAAGGATCCGTTCTTGGCAACAAAGATCTTGCCCTCGGATCTTAAGTAGAAGGTATACCCAATGGTTTCCTTAGGGTATCCTATGAAGACGCATTTTTCCGACTTGGGTTCGAGCTTTTCAGGTTGTAGTTTCTTGACATAAGCATCGCATCCCCAAACTTTTAGAAACGACAGCTTAGGTTTCTTCCCAAACCATAATTCATACGGTGTCATCTCAACAGATTTAGACGGTGTCCTATTTAAAGTGAATCTAGCTGTCTCTAGAGCGTATCCCCAAAATGATAGCGGTAAATCGATAAGAGACATCATAGATCGCACCATATCCAATAGGGTGCGATTACGACGTTCGGACACACCGTTACGCTGAGGTGTTCCAGGCGGCGTGAGTTGTGAAACGATTCCACATTTTCTTAAGTGTGTACCAAATTCGTGACTTAAATATTCTCCTCCACGATCCGATCGTAAGAATTTTATCTTTCGGTCACGTTGATTCTCTACCTCACTCTGAAATTCCTTGAACTTTTCAAAGGTCTTAGACTTGTGTTTCATCAAGTAGACATGCCCATATCTACTTAAGTCATCAGTGAGAGTGAGAACATAACGATATCCTCCGCGAGCCTCAACGCTCATTGGACCACACACATCAGTATGTATGATTTCCAATAAGTTGGTTGCTCGCTCCATTGTTCCGGAGAACGGGGTCTTGGTCATTTTGCCCATGAGGCACGGTTCGCATGTGTCAAATGATTCATAATCCAGAGACTCTAAAAGTCCATCAGCATGGAGCTTCTTCATGCGCTTGACACCAATGTGACCAAGGCGGCAGTGCCACAAGTATGTGGGACTATCGTTATCAACTTTACATCTTTTGGTATTCACACTATGAATATGTGTAACATTACGTTCGAGATTCATTAAGAATAAACCATTGACCATCGGGGCATGACCATAAAACATATCTCTCATATAAATAGAACAACCATTATTCTCGGATTTAAATGAATAGCCATCTCGTATTAAACGAGATCCAGATACAATGTTCATGCTCAAACTTGGCACTAAATAATAATTATTGAGGTTTAAAACTAATCCCGTAGGTAAATGTAGAGGTAGCGTGCCGACGGCGATCACATCGACCTTGGAACCATTCCCGACGTGCATCGTCACCTCGTCCTTCGCCAGTCTCCGCTTATTCCGCAGCTCCTGCTGTGAGTTACAAATGTGAGCAACGGCACCGGTATCAAATACCCAGGAGTTACTACGAGTACTGGTAAGGTACACATCAATTACATGTATATCAAATATACCTTTAGTGTTGCCGGCCTTCTTGTCTGCTAAGTATTTGGGGCAGTTCCGCTTCCAGTGACCCTTCCCTTTGTAATAAAAGCACTCAGTCTCAGGCTTGGGTCCATTCTTTAACTTCTTCCCGGCAACTGGCTTACCGGGCGCGGCAACATCTTTGCCGTCCTTCTTGAAGTTCTTCTTACCCTTGCCCTTCTTGAACTTAGTGGTCTTATTGACCATCAACACTTGATGTTCTTTCTTGATTTCAACCTCTGCTGACTTCAGCATTGAAAATACTTCAGGAATGGTCTTCACCATCCCCTGCATATTATAGTTCAGCACAAAGCTCTTGTAGCTTGGCGGGAGCGACTGAAAGATTCTGTCAATGACCGCCTCGTCCGGGAGGTTGATCTCCAGCTGGGACAGGCGGTTGTGCAACCCAGACATCTTGAGTATGTGCTCACTAACAGAACTGTTTTCCTCCATCTTACAACTATAGAACTTGTCGGAGACTTCATATCTCTCGACCCAGGCATGAGCTTGAAAAACCATTTTCAGCTCCTCGAACATCTCATATGCTCCGTGTCGCTCAAAACGCTTTTGGAGCCCCAGTTCTAAGCTATAAAGCATGCCGCACTGAACGAGGGAGTAATCATCAGCACGTGACTGCCAAGCGTTCATAACGTCTTGGTTCTCTGGGATGGGTGCTTCACCTAGCGGTGCTTCTAGGACATAATCTTTCTTGGCTGCTATGAGGATGATCCTCAGGTTCCAGACCCAGTCCCAATAGTTGCTGCCATCATCTTTCAGCTTGGTTTTCTCGAGGAACGCGTTGAAGTTCATGTTGACATGAGCGTTGGCCATTTGATCTACAAGACATATTTTGCAAAGGTTTTAGACTAAGTTCATGATAATTAAGTTCATCTAATCAAATTATTCAATGAACTCCCACTCAGATTGACATCCCTCTAGTCATCTAAGTGTTACACGATCTGAGTCGACTAGGCCGTGTCCGATCATCACGTGAGACGGACTAGTAATCATCGGTGAACATCTCCATGTTGATCGTATCTTCTATACGACTCATGTTCGACCTTTCGGTCTCTTGTGTTCCGAGGCCATGTCTGTACACGCTAGGCTTGTCAAGTTAACCCTAAGTGTTTATGCATGTGTAAAACTGTCTTACACCCGTTGTATGTGAACGTAAGGATCTATCACACCCGATCATCACGTGGTGCTTCGAAACGACGAACTTTAGCAACGGCGCACAGTTAGGGGGAACACTTTCTTGAAATTATTATAAGGGATCATCTTATTTACTACCGTCGTTCTAAGTAAACAAGATGCATAAACATAATAAACATCACATGCAATTATATAATAGTGACATGATATGGCCAATATCATATAGCTCCTTTGATCTCCATCTTCGGGGCTCCATGATCATCTTCGTCACCGGCATGACACCATGATCTCCATCATCATGATCTTCATCATCGTGTCTTTATGAAGTTGTCACGCCAATGACTACTTCTACTTCTATGGCTAACGCGTTTAGCAATAAAGTAAAGTAATTTACATGGCGTTCTTCAATGACACGCAGGTCATACAAAAATAAAGACAACTCGTATGGCTCCTGCCGGTTGTCATACTCATCGACATGCAAGTCGTGATTCCTATTACATGAACATGATCTCATACATCACAATATATCATTCATCATTCATCACAAATTCTGGCCATATCACATCACATGACAATTGCTGCAAAAACAAGTTAGACGTCCTCTAATTGTTGTTGCATATTTTACGTGGCTGCAATTGGGTTCTAGCAAGAACATTTTCTTACCTACGAATAACCACAACGTGATTTTGTCAACTTCTATTTACCCTTCATAAGGACCCTTTTCATCTAATCCGCTCCAACTAAAGTGGGAGAGACAGACACCCGCTAGCCACCTTATGCAACTAGTGCATGTCAGTCGGTGGAACCTGTCTCACGTAAGAGTACGTGTAAGGTCGGTCCGGGCCGCTTCATCCCACAATACCGTTGAAGCAAGAAAAGACTAGTAGCGGCAAGCAAGTTGACAAGATCTACGGCCACAACAAAATTGTGTTCTACTTGTGCAATAGAGAACTACGCATAGACCTAGCTCATGATGCCACTGTTGGGGAATGTTGCAGAAAATTAAAAAATTTCCTACGGTTTCACCAAGATCCATCTATGAGTTCATCTAAGCAACGAGTCATGGGAGAGAGATTGCATCTACATACCATTTTGTAGATCGCGTGCGGAAGCGTTCGAGAGAACGGTGATGATGGAGTCGTACTCGCCGTGATCCAAATCACCGATGACCAAGTGCCGAACGGACAGCACCTCCGCGCTCAACACACGTACGGAGCGGATGACGTCTCCTCCTTCTTGATCCAGCAAGGGGAAGGAGAGGTTGATGATGATCCAGCAGCACAACGGCGTGGTGGTGGATGCAGCAGAACTCCGGCAGGGCTTCGCCAAGCTGCTGCGGGAGAAGGACGAGGTGTAGCAGGGGGAGGGAGGCGCCAAGACACAGGGTGCGGCTGCCCTCCCCCTTGCCCTCCTTTATATAGGCCCCCAGGGGGGGTGCCGGCCCTGGGAGATCCAATCTCCCAAGGAGGCGGCGGCCAGGGGGGTGGAGTGCCCCCCAAGGCAAGTGGTGCCCCTCCCCACCTAGGGTTTCCAACCCTAGGCGCAGGGGGGGGCCAAGGGGGGGAGCACCAGCCCACTAGGGGCTGGTTCCCCTCCCAATTCAGCCCACGGGGCCCTCCGGGATAGGTGGCCCCACCCGGTGGACCCCCGGGACCCTTCCGGTGGTCCCGGTACAATACCGGGTGACCCCGAAACTTTCCCGATGGCCGAAACAGCACTTCCTATATATAATTCTTTACCTCCGGACCATTACGGAACTCCTCGTGACGTACGGGATCTCATCTGGGACTCCGAAAAACATTCGGTTTGTTGCATACTCATATTCATACAACCCTAGCGTCACCGAACCTTAAGTGTGTAGACCCTACGGGTTCGGGAGATATGCAGACATGACCGAGACGGCTCTCCGGTCAATAACCAACAGCGGGATCTGGATACCCATGTTGGCTCCCACATACTCCTCGATGATCTCATTGGATGAACCACGATGTCGAGGATTTAAGCAACCCTGTATACTATTCCCTTTGTCAGACGGTATGTACTTGCCCGAGACTCGATCATCGGTATCCCAATACCTCGTTCAATCTCATTACCGGCAAGTCACTTTACTCGTACCATAATGCATGATCCCGTGACCAAACACTTGGTCACTCTGAGCTCATTATGATGATGCACTACCGAGTGGGCCTAGTGATACCTCTCCGTTATACGGAGTGACAAATCCTAGTCTCGATCCATGTCAACCCAACAGACACTTTCGGAGATACCTGCAGTGCACCTTTATAGTCACCCAGTTACGTTGTGACGTTTGGTACACCCAAAGCACTCCTACAGTATCCGGGAGTTACACGATCTCATGGTCTAAGGAAGAGATACTTGACATAGAAAAAGCTCTAGCAAAACGAACTACACGATCTTGTGCTATGCTTAGGATTGGGTCTTGTCCATCACATCATTCTCCTAATGATGTGATCCCGTTGTCAACGACATCTAATGTCCATAGTCAGGAAACCATGACTATCTGTTGACCAACGAGCTAGTCAACTAGAGGCTTACTAGGGACGTATTTGGTCTAAGTATTCACACGTGTATTACGATTTCCGGATAATACAATTATAGCATGAATAAAAGACAATTATCATGAACAAGGAAATATAATAATAATCCTTTTATTATTGCCTCTAGGGCATATTTCCAACATATATCACAATACTTATGCCTATTCTCTCTTATTTTACAAGGTTTACATGAAGAGGGAGAATACCGGCAGTTGGAATTCTGGACTAGAAAAGGAGCAGATATTAGAGACCTATTCTGCACAACTCCAAAAGTCCAGAAACTTCACGGAGCATGTTTTTGGAATATATAAAAAATATTGGGCGGAGAAAGTACCAGAGGGGGACCACCAGCCAGCCACAAGGGTGGGAGGCGCGCCTTACCCCCCTAGGCACCCCCCCCCCCGCCGATCTTGTGGGGCCCCTAGCAGGCCTCTGGTGCCCATCTTTGGCTATATGGTGTCTTTCACCCTGGAAAAATCAGGAGGAAGCTTTCGGGACAAAGTGCCGCCGCCTCAAGGCGGAACCTCACCATCATTATCACCATCGATCCTCTCATAAAGAGGGGGTCAATCTCCATCAACATGTTCACCGGCACAATCTCCTCTCAAACCCTAGTTCAGCTCTTGTATTCGATCTTGGTCCCAAAACCTTAGATTGGTACCTGTGGGTTGCTAGTAGTGTTGATTACTCCTTGTAGTTGATGCTAGTTGGTTTATCCGGTGGAAGATTATATTTTCAGATCCTCAATGATAATTAATACTCCTCTGATCTTGGTTATGAATATGCTTCATGAGTAGTTATGTTTGTTCCTGAGGACATGGGTGAAGTCTTGTTATAAGTAATCATGTGAATTTGGTATTCGTTCGATATTTTGATGAGATGTATGTTGTCTCTCCTCTAGTGGTGTTATGTGAACGTCGACTACATGACACTTCACCATTATTTGGGCCTATGGGAAGGCATTGGGAAGTAATAAGTAGATGATGGGTTGCTAGAGTGACAGAAGCTTAAACCCTAGTTTATGTGTTGCTTCGTAAGGGGCTGATTTGGATCCATATGTTTCATGCTATGGTTAGGTTTACCTTAATTCTTGTTTTGTAGTTGCGGATGCTTGCAAGAGGGGTTAATCATAAGTGGGAGGCTTGTCCAAGGAAGGGCACCACCCAAGCATCGGTCCACCCACATATCAAATTATTAAAGTAACGAACGCGAATCATATGAGCATGATGAAAACTAGCTTGACAACAATTCACATGTGTCCTCGGGAGCACTTTGCATTATATAAGAGTTCGTCCAGGCTTGTCCTTTGCTACAAAAAGGATTGGGCCACCTTGCTGCACCTTGTTTACTTCTATCACTTGTTACCCGTTACGATTTGTCTTATCACAAAACTATCTGTTACCGATAATTTCAGTGCTTGCAGAGAATACCTTGCTGAAAACCACTTGTCATTTCCTTATGCTCCTCGTTGGGTTCGACACTCTTACTTATCGAAAGGACTACGATAGATCCCCTATACTTGTGGGTCATCAGGGTTCCCCTCACATAGAGGAGAAAGTGATTGATGGAAACGTAGATCTAGATCTCCTCTTTTCCCTCAAGAAGGAGCAAGAATCATTGGAGGGATTGAGAGATAGCAAGCTCAAAGAAGCTCAACAATAGGGGGGAAACGCGAGCTCAAAGGATAAGATCAAATGGGGAACAAGACCCCCCTTTTATCGGTGGGGAAAATCCAACCGTTATGCCCCAGCCCGCAGTAAAGCGGTACTACAACTCGGGCAAGCGGTAATATCGCTCTACAGCTGCTCTACTACCGCTAGCAAAATAGGCAAATAGAAACCAGCACAGAAGGTAAATCCTAAGTGGCACTAGGAGCAGTAGTAGAGAGTGGAAGTACCGCTTAAGTGGTACTACCGGGCCACTACCGCCCTACTACCGTTAAAATAAAATAGGCAACAAAAACTTGCACAAAAGGATTTCCCAAGCGGTAGTAGTAGCGGTACTCCACAAAGGGAGTACCTCCTAAGCGGTACTACCGTGGTACCGAGCGGTTACTACCGCCTGAGCACAGAAAAACGGTCGTGAGACTAAAACTGCCATAACTTCTGGATACGGGCTCCGAAAATAGCAAACTCAAGCTTGTTGGATAGATGACGACAAGTACTATAATGAAGAATAAATGCCAATAGGATAAGGAAGAGAACCTTCCCAAATATGATCTGGCAAAACCTCCAACATCGAAAACACAAAAGAAGATGCAAATCGAATTTGTTTTCGATGAGCTTGAGTTTGACAAGAGGACGGATACAAACTCTAAAGCCTCACGAAGAGAAAAGTCAAACAAGAACCAAAAAAGATGATGCCAAGGGTGTAATGGTTTGAGATCTCTACGAATGATGGATCAAGCTACTCACTTGAGAGCCCCCCTTGATAGATCCTATAACCCGGTCTCTCAACTAACACCATGAGACCGGTAAAATAGAAAACCTATCAAGGACAAACCTTTGCCTTGTGCATATTCCACTTGAGTTAGATGATGATGATCTTGTCCTCCTCAAGTTGGACCACCTTTCTTGATTGTGCCAGCTCAATGAAGACTACTAGATTTCTCTCTCGTACTCCACTATGGGTGAGCCACTCTTTAGCACATCATCACATGTCCATTATTACCATAATGGACAGCAAGCTTCAAGCGTGATCTCTTCGTGATGCTTCACTTGAACTTGCACACGGCAACCTTGATGACAATCACCAATTGATGTCATCCTCCATGGGTTATATGAGATCTTACTTTTGATGCACGCCCATGGAAAGATACATAACCCCACATTGAACTCCCACAGGGACCATGGGTTAATACACAAAGTGTAACGGACAATGCTTACCATACAATGAGATCCCTTGATTTCACTTGGTACATCTTCTACGGTTTGTGTGTTGATCAACTTAGATCCACTCTTGTACTTTGTCTTGATAAATCTTGTATCTTATCTTCTCTTCATAAAGATGATTTCTTGAAGGTAAACATGAATGTTCACATAATCTTCTTCTTCAATACATGCTTTCAATAGGCTCAACTCTCACATTAACCAATCTTTGGATAACTCCTTGAATATCCCCTTGGTCAACACATAATCTTCTTCTAATAACCTTGAAACCAACAAATGGTCTTCAAGCAATGCCTATGGACAAACCCTTCAAATATAACTCAAGGCAACCATTAGTCCATAGGGATTGTCATCTTTACTCCTATAAAAAACTGAGTGGTAATGATGGTGTGTCTGCCATCCTTCATTTATAGCCATTAGATTTACATCCAACGCATCTCTGACCACCTATGGCAATTTTGCAAAAATACGCATGCGCATTCCACTCCTTGTTCGCAGAACGCCATGACTCTCTCGTTCAGCCCATCACGGCCCCACCTCATCTGGAATGTTTCAAGAAACAGGAAGGCCATGGAACGATCTAGAGGTCGCTGTTGTCAGCACCATCTGCCCCCAACCCACATGCCTCACCTCACCACCGACCACCACAACGACCCCCAAATCCTCGTTGTCTCCCCGCCCCCTTTCCATTCTGCCTGACTTTGACCTTGCGAGTACGCTGTCGATGCAGTCCCATTTGATGCTAACCTCACAAGTTCGCTGTTGGCGTCGTTTGTTCCCCAGCGCCTCCACTGCGTCCTCCCTTTACTATTGTTGCAGCCCCACCTCCCCCTCCTCATATTCGTCTCCTCTGTGCACTCACTTGTCTCCTACAATGCGGACCTCCTCATATTTGTAGGCGGCTATGCCTTGGTCATTTTCGGTGACATGGCTACCACACCTACTCCTACTTCTCTTACCCTGCTGACGCGCTCCACGCTGGTAACTGGTCACACTCTCATATATCAAATAGAGTGTGAATGTGGGATTCATTGTCCTTTTCCTTCTGATCTGACAAGGACCAAGGTATTGGTATTGATGTCGTTGTCTCCTCCGCCCCCTTTCCAATCTGCTTGACTTCGACCTTGCAAGTACACTGCTGACGCAGTCCCATTTGATGCTAACCTCCACAAGTTCACCATCGGCGTCGTTTATTCCGTGGCTTCTCCACTGCCTCCTCCCTTTACTACTATTACAGCCCCACCTCCCCCTCCTAATAGTCGTCTCCTTCGTGCACTCACCTATCTCCTCCAATGCGGACTTCCACATTTTTGTAGGCGGTTATGCCTTGCTCATGTTCGGCGGCACAACTGCCACACCTAGTTCTACTTCTCCCACCCCGCCAACGCGCTCCACGCCGGTAACTGCCTTTTGATCTGACAAGGACCAAGGAATTGGTATTGATGAAGAATAAAATCTCATTGTGCAAATGCAGATATGTGATGTAATAGATGGAATTACCTTATGTGTCCAAGTACCATTTTTCTGCAAAATTAGCTATTGTATCCATACTATTGTCTGATGCAACAATGTTTGGTTTCAATTTCTTTTCTTGAATCTTCTTGCCCAATGAAACTTGAAGTATATATATAGAAAGGAATAGTTGCATGAAAGTATGAATACGAAGACATGACATAATACTTTGATATAATGCAGGCCCTAATTTTGTGTTAAAAAGTATTTAGCACATCAAAGTTTACTAATGATCGCAACAGATCAATTTGGGCATGTACTATACTGGGAGTTGCAGGTCATTGTATTGTTCTATAAAATGGTTGCAAGTTTTCATTTGATAGGTACATCTCAATCTCCTAGATTGAATAAGTGATTGGGAGTAACCTGCTGAGTTTTCATAAATTTTCTTTGGATGTGGTCAGAAGAGTTTTCTATTGGTCATTTTTTTAGTATGATTTTCAATTGGTCCTTGCTCAATGAAAATTTCTGAATTCTTACTGTGTGCACTGGTTTCCTAGCAATTCACTGTTTAATTTGAAGCTCTGGAAAGAAATTCCAATGTTTCCTTAGGAACAAAGGAACTCTCTGATGTTACACGGGCACTTTTGTCCTTGTCAACACGGCTTGGGAAGGTTTAGAAGGTTACTGCAGATGATCTCCTCTAGGCTCCTCCAAGGCGACCACCGCCGGTGGCCACTCCGGCCCCGGCGGCCACCTCTCCTCCCGTCGGTCGCCACTCCGGCGCCGGCGGCCACAACCTCTCTGCCACTTGTCACTGTGCGGGTGGCAGCCACCACATTTTTTGTTTCTTTACTGGAGGAGAAGGGCCAAGGGAGTTGGCCATGGAGCCCCCTTCTCTCAACTTTGCTCGAGGTAAAGATTTTCAGCATTCGATGAGGCAAAAGTTTGGTCATCCAATGGTGTTTTCCCATGGTTTTCGTCAACGAGAGTTCACTATGGTGGTTTCCTTCTGTCGGGCTCGGTTTCGGTTAGATTGTCACAGGTTAGTATCACTCTCCAATCTTGTTTTGGTGGATACCCTCAAGGGTTTCGTGTGCATCATCTCAAGGACAGATCTTTCAAGTTTTATATTGCTTCAAAAGCTATGGGTTTTGAAATTTATAATCATGGTTGTGTGATTGAAAAGGATTTTGAGTTAGTTTTCAATCTTTGGGGTTTTGGAGGCCCCAACTGGATGCGTGAAGAGCAACTTTTTTATCGTGAAGAGGAAGCTTCTTGGACTTTGGTAACTAGTGGTCCGCGCCCGCGAGCTGCCGCCGGCAATATTTCCGGCGATCAACTCCGGCAATCGGTTTTTTCTCGCCTTGCGGATATTCCGACATTTAGCAATAATGTGGTCTTGGACAATAATGAGCCTTTAATGCACAATCTTAATACCTCAGGAGAGGTTCACGTTGCGGTTTCTCAGGGCGGCAATCAGGGTTTTTCAAATGACTTGCTTCAGTGTTATGCGTGCGGCAAGATAGGCCACTTTGCCAGAGAGTGTCCTGAGAAGAGGCTACCTGGGCTTTTTCCTTTCCTCCGGTTTGCAACTTTCCCCAGCCCACCTAATGAGGCCTAGGACATGGATGCGGTCCATGACTAGTTTAAGTCTGCAGGCCCGGCCCACGACCCCTTGGTGGTTTCCTCTTTTAGCGAGCTCTGTAAGGGAACTTTTCCTAATTTCCAGCCTCGTATTGCCCTTGCCTCCTCGACTTCTGTGCACTGCTCCTCTGTTTCTCCACAGCTCTCAAACCCTGCTCCCGTCACCTCCAGCTCACCATCGATGGTGAGTGCAAGAGCGGCGGCCTCGATGGCCAACATTCTGATTGACCCGCGCCCCTTTGTACCCCATGGCTTTGATATTCAGCAAGTCCATGGCCGCAATGGGGTGGCTCGGGTGGTGCTTCCTCAGCGTCCTCGTCGCATGAAGATTGGGTGATTGCAACCATCCATCCACTCCCCGCCGATGCTCCTTTCCCCAATGTAAGAGATGTTCTTGAAGAGTTCATTGTTGAGCATAGGCAGTTGGGGTTGAGGGACATTCAGTGTTGTCCGTTTGGTGAGGCTTATGTGTGTCTAACGAGGGTTAGGGACAGAGATAAGTTGGTGCTAGATAGCCCGCATGAATTTGGTGATGTGTTCATTTCGTTTGTGAAGCATGATGAGGGCAGAAATCATAGACGGGTTCATTTCAATAGGACTGTTTGGTTACTGCTGACAGGAGTTCCTTTCGATTTTTGCAACACTAAAGATCTTGCTTGTGCTGTCAGTAAGTTTGGTCGTATGATCTCTTGGGACAAGGAGGATGATCACATGGAGCGTATTATGGTCAAAGCTCGAGTTATGAATCTAGAAATCATTCCTAAAAGTATGAGATGGTCTGAAGGGGATGAGTTTGAGGAAGATGGTTGGTATTCATCCATTGAAGTTCTGGCTAGCAAGCTTCTTGGTGGGGGGCCAGCAGATGAGGATCCAATTCCTCCTGACAATGTGAACCCACACCCACTGCCTGAAAATGTTGAGCCTGGAGATGGTTTTCATAATGATGCTGTTAACAACAATCCTATTGATGTTCAAAAGGAGGAGAATTGGGAAAACTGGAACATGCCCCAGCAGGATAACCAGAATGCAGTTCTTGAGGACCTTCTGGATGCAGTGCAGCAGGAAGAAATGGCATGGGCAGATGAGGAAGAACTGCTTCCTGCAGTTAGCAACAGTAGCTTATCTTCAGACATGTATTTTTCTGAAGGAGATAATTCCAAGTTCCTTTTGTCACCTGTAGTTGCTAGAAACTTTCAACCTAGGGCTGTTGAACATGATGCTTTACCCCCTCCTGCCATTGTGGTTGCAAATGTCCTGTAGAACATTATCTAGGCATACCAATCTGATGATGAAGAGCCTCATTTGCTACAAGAACAGAACCTAGATGCTGCACTGATTGATGTATATCCTCATGATCAAGATGTTGCAAACCATTTGCAGCTTGTTGCAGTCAGCCCTCCTCCTAGGATTGAGGAGGCAGTAGTCATTGTTGTTATTTCTGATGCTCAAGTTTTGGAATCACATGCTCATGCTCAGCAAGTAGGATCTGTTTTGGAATCTGGCTTGGTTCCTGCCATGCCCTTGGGAGATTCAGTGGCAATTTCTGGGCCAATTCTGCCCTCTCAAGCTGTTGGTTCTTCAGGTGAAGCCATCCATTGCAGCCATGGTCACATCACTACTTCAAGAGGAATCCTTGAGCCAGTTGCAAACCTGGAGGATCTTCAATCTGGGCTCCAAGGTAATTGGGTTAATCAAATTGATGAGCACTTCAGCATGGCTCCCTCTCATCTTGGTTTCAAATGTATCCAACTTGTTGCATCTGCTAACAATGATCTTGCTGTCTCTGAAGAAGGCCTTCTGTTGTGGAAAAAGCACTTTCAGGAGCAAACTTTGGATAATAAGAGCTCTTTCTCTACCAACATTCCTGTAAGTTGGTTTACTTTATTGTCCACCTTCTACTGTCACCTGATAAGTTTGATTGGACTGTCAATATGTTAAAGTCTGGAATGTGGGAACTTGTCTCTGCTGTGGAGAACATGGAAGAAGCTATTTTGTTTTACATTCCTGATAAGTGTCCTGCTTCTCATGCACCTATTTGTCAGGCCATTGCCATTGAGGCTCAACTTGCCAAAGATAAGGGCAAGGAGAATATTGGAGTGGCTTCCAATATGCAGGATGTGGAGTCCCAGGATTTACTATAGCCTTTTGGCTCTGACAATCTGAGGAAGAGAAGGAATGGGAAAACTCCCCTGGTTGAAACAGAGGTAAGGAGAAGTGATAGAATTAAAAAGGATAATGCTGGTTACAAAAGAAACTCCTACTCAAATAATAAATGTCTACCTTGCAATGATGTCCCTCCCATCATACAAAAAATCAGTTGTTCAAATCTCACTGCCTCTTTCTGTAAGGTTGCTGAGAGGGAACTAGAGGACAAGCTGGCTAAGAAGCCCAGGAGAAGGCAACATGAGGATTTGGTCAAGGTGCCATTGGACAAAGGAGAGGAAAATCCTTCCAACTCTTCATGATGTTAGTTGCCATCAGTTGGAAAAGTGTTATGAGGGGTAGTGTGTTTGGACCATCCTGTTCTTGTTTGGATTTCTCTCTAAATGGTGTAAAGCTGGGATGCTAGTACTTTATGGAACTTGTTTATCTGGTGATGTACTATCTTATTAAGACCTATGTGATGTATGGGTTTTGGATGCTATGCTGGTCTTGTGATGTGTTGTGGCTCAGGGTCTTGTGCCATCTTTCCTTCTTTTTGATTGATCAAGTGCTGGTGCTTGATTACTGGTGCAGAAACTCCTTTTATTTCCATGAATAACACAAACAAAAACTGGAATAATCTAAATTGGAATATTAGAGGGATGAATTCTGAAGATAAATGGTTGGCTTTAAGGCAGAAAATAGATGAGAGTGACTGCAACATCTTGTGTCTTCAAGAAACTAAAAGAGAGTCTTTTGACCCAGCTTACATTAAAAACTTTTGTCCTAAAAGAATTAGTAAATTTGCTTTCCTCCCCTCTATTGGAGCCTCTGGGGGTCTTCTAGTTGCTTCGAATGGTTCTCAGTTTGTTGGAGAAGTTATTGCTCAAAACAGATTCTCACTTTCAATCCAATTTACCAGCTTGCTCTCCAATCAGTATTGGATTCTAACTAACACATATGGGCCCTGTGACCCACATGACAAAATTGAGTTCATTAATTGGTTTTTGAATATTCACATGCCTGCTGATGTGGATTGGATTCTTATGGGAGATTTCAATCTTATGAGGGCTCCTTTAGACAGAAACAGACCTGGTGGAGATGTTAATGACATGCTTTTGTTTAATGAGGCAATCAGCAACCAAGGTTTAATTGAATTACCTTTGCAGGGAAGAAAGTTCAGTTGGAGTAATATGCAGCATGATCCTCTTTTGGTCAAGCTTGATTGGTTTTTTACATCTGCTTCATGGATGACCACATTCCAAAACACCATTGTGCTCCCTCTTACAAAGCCTATATCTGATCACTTGCCTTGTGTTATAAAAATTGGTACTTCTATTCCAAAAGCAAGAGTTTTAGATTTGAAAACTATTGGCTGCAACACTCAGATTTTAAACAGGTGGTTGCTGCTGCTTGGAATATCCCAGTGGGTAATCTTGATGCTGTTAAAAGCTTGAATGCAAAATTTAAGAACTTGAGGAGAGCTTTGAAGTTGTGGGCCAGGTCCTTATCTTGCCTGAAATCTCAAATTGCAAAACTAAATGAGCTCATCTTTCTTTGGGATTTCTTTGAGGAATTTAGAGAATTGGACAATCATGAATGGAACTGCAGGACTATCCTAAAAGATCAGCTGCTCATTCTTTTGAGGAACCAAAATATTTACTGGAAGCAAAGGGGTAAAATTAAGGGGGTCAAATTTGGAGATGAAAACACTAAATTCTTCCATACTAAAGCCTCTATCAACTACAGGCACAATCATATTGTTGTTCTTCAAAATGATGACCAAGTGGAAATATCTGATCATGCTGGGAAAGCTGCAATTCTCTGGGAAACATATAAGAAAAGAACGGGAACATCTCACAAAGCATCTTCGCACTTTGATTTGGATTCCTTATTCAGTCAGAGACAAGATCCAACACTTTCTGATAACCTGGAATTGCCTTTCACTGAGGAAGAAATCAATGATGTAGTCAAAGATCTTCCACTTGACAAATCACCAGGTCCAGATGGTTTCAACAATGAATTTTTTAAATCTTGTTGGGACATTATTAGAGAAGATGTGCTCAAATTCATTCATGATTTTCATGCTGGGAAAATTTCACTTGAGAGCTTAAACACTTCTTACATCACCCTTATTCCTAAAGGGAGCACTCCTCGTACAGCAAATGACTTCAGGCCAATTTCACTCCTCAACTGTTGTCTCAAACTAGTCACTAAGCTGTTGGCAAACAGGTTGCAGAAAGTGATTCTCAAGTTGGTGCACATCAACCAATATGGATTCCTCAAAGAAAGATCCATCCATGACTGCTTAGGTTGCGCATATGAATATCTGCATCAATTCCATAAGTCTAGAGAAGAAATTATTGTGCTTAAACTGGACTTTGAAAAGGCTTTTGACACCATTGAGCAACAGGCAATTTTAGATATCTTAAAGGCCAAAGGTTTTGGAGACAGATGGATCAACTGGATTAAAATGTTGTTCACTTCTGCATCATCTGCTATCTTGCTCAATGGTGTTCCTAGCAAGAAGTTTTATTGTCTTAGAGGAGTCAGGCAGGGAGACCCTCTGTCCCCCCTTTTATTTGTGCTTGCTGCAGACATGCTCCAGTCAATTCTTAATAAGGCCATGCACCTAGGTTTGCTTACTTCACCTTTGCAAGTGGAATCATGTCCTGATTTTCCTATTATCCAGTATGCAGATGACACTCTGGTTCTCCTTGAAGCTGATGCAAAGCAACTTCACTGCCTCAAAGCCCTCCTCAATACATTTGAAGATGCTACTGGCCTTAAAGTGAACTATAATAAATCAAGCCTCATCCTAATTAATGTGACAGAAGAGAAGGTGGAAATTTTGACAAATACTTTCCATTGCAAAAGGGAAACTTTCCCCATACAATACTTGGGAGCACCCTTAGGTCTTCATAAACCTACTGTGGAGCAATGTTTTCCTCTTGTCACAAGACTGCAGAAGAAGCTTGTGGGTTTATCTTCTTTCATGACAATGGCTGGGAGATTGTTACTAGTAAAATCTGTTTTAAACTCTCTGTTGATTTATCTCATGGGATGCCTTGATGTCCCTGTCACCATTAAAACTCAAGCTATCAAGTATTTGAGGCATTGTCTATGGAGAGGCCCTGCCCTGGAGGATCACAGGCCTACTATGGTTGCATGGAGCACTGTTTGTAGACCAAAGGATCAAGGAGGTCTGGGGTGATGGATATCTTTGTTCAAAATAAAGCTCTGTTACTTAAGAATATGCACAAGTTTTATAACAGGCACAACATTCCATGGGTCAACTTGATTTGGGAAACCTACTATAGCAATGATTTGTTGCTTGGCAGTAATTGGATTGGATCTTTTTGGTGGAAGGCAAATCTTAAGCTCATTGATAACTTCAAATCTTTTGCCAGATGTCACATAGGGGATGGAAAAAGTGATTTATTTTGGTCTGATTTGTGGCACTCAACTTGTTTGCAGGACATGTTCCCCCACCTCTTCTCCTTTGTGAAGAACAAGAATACTACTATGCACACAATTATTCATACTGAATTCCTGGAGGATCTGTTCCACCTTCCACTGACTGTGCAAGCTTATCAGGAATTTGAAAATATGGAAGACATTTGTATAGCCTTAAGGGCTTCTGACTCCCTAGATTGCACTGACACCTGGAGTTACATTTTGGGAAATGATCAATTTTCAGTTGCTAAGGCATATAAAGTGATGATGGGAGTTAAAATAGTGCCCCAACAATTCAACTGGATTTGGAATAGCTCCTGTCAGCCAAAACACAAGGTGTTCTTTTGGAGACTACTTCATGGCAGGCTCAATACTAGGAATCTTCTTCGCAAGAAAACTTTTCATCTGGACAACTATAACTGTGCTGTCAATAATTGTCCACAGGAGGAAACCCTGCAGCATCTCTTTTGGACCTGCCCTTTTGCAGCCCAGTGTTGGGATCTGATATGCCCCTCAAGACAAGCCAATGTCTCAGTGCTTGAAGCCTTTGCTAATCTCAGGCAGAAACTTCATGTACCCTTCTTCATGGAAATCATCATACTAGCTTCTTGGGCTATCTGGATCTCAAGAAATAATCTGATCTTTCAAGCAATTCAACCCAGCATTCAGAGGTGGAAAGTCATTTTCCTGGAGGAGCTAAACTTGCTCAGATTTAGAATTAAGAAGAGCTATGCTAGGGCCTTCTGTCACTAGTGCAGAACCGGGCAATAGCACCAGTTTGTAAGGCCCTTTAGTGCCGGTTCCATAACCGGCACTAAAGTGTGGGCACTAAAGGCCCCCCCCCCCTTTAGTACCGGTTCAGCATGAACCGGTGCTAAAGGGCAACCACGTGGCACGAGCCAGCTCCGGGGGCCTGGAGCCCTTTAGTACCGGTTGGTAAGACCAACCGGTACTATAAGGTTTGGGGGGTTTTTAGTTTTATGATTTCTTTTTCATTTAATTTTGTGTTTCCATTTTAATTCTTTTTCGTTTGCTGGTATTTTACGATACTACACATTGTACACGTTATGCATATATATATATATATATATATATATAGAATTTCTAGTAGAACCAATCATCGAGTTCAACATGATTGTCATGATATAAGCGTTCATATATAACACCACAAAAGCAAATCACTTAAGTTCAGAACGAAGAACACGGACATGAAAGGACAAGTACTAATTAAGAGCAGCATGAAGAACTAGCTAAATCACTCCTGCTAGCTACTCTCTCTCTGTTAAAATAGCATAGAACATGTATAGCTCTCCTGATTGATCATACTGGAGCATGCCGATGAACCTGTCTCCTAATCGTGGGCTGTGCTTCTCATTGCTGCCCCCTAGTATTTCTCTGCGATCATTAACAATTTTCCTCCAATCTTTCACTATTAAGCATTCATCGCTTCTAGAAATCTTGAATGCATTCATGTGCAATGCAGGATCTCTTGGCCGTAAGCTAACAATTGACATCTGACCTTTAGTCTCGATCCCCTGAGGCACAACTGTCATCGGAAGTCCCTGTTGAAGAACATCGTATAGTACTTAATTAATATACTTAGCAATGAAAGTTTAGCAAAAAAATATGTATGCAAAATATGCACTGAGGACAAATAGTAAATATCTTACCATCATTCCTAAATAGATGTGACCGTAGTTCAATACCATCACTATTGGTCGCACGTTTTGAGTACTAACATTTCTAAGTGCAGGAAGAAAATTTGTCTTGACAGTATAAAGATCCTCAAGCCATGAAACATAATGACTTATTTCCTCGCAGTTTAGTTCAGCTTCGGGACAGTAGTAGGTCCTGTCTACCAAGCGCCGGACATGTTTAGTTGAATGGAGATAAGCTGTCAATAGAAATTAGTTGTCAGTTATTTTTGAATAAGCAATATCAAAGACAAAAATATAGATGAGAAGAACTCACATAATGGTAGAACTGGAGGCGTCTGCACATCAATCCATATGTCTCTATTACCTTCAATATCATCTTCCGGACGAATATCAAAGGTGATAACCATACCAGGCTCAAATGCATAAGCCTTGCATAGTGCTTGCCAAGTTTCGCATTCAAAATATGTGTACGTGTGTGTATTGTATACTTTGACGTTGAAAGTATAACCATCATGCTCAGTTTTCAGGTAAGCTCTCTTTACCTCCATAGTTTCCATATCTTTGAAACCTATCTTATCCAAGACAAAAATTCTTGCATGGCACGGGATGCGCTAGTAGAATAGTGAAAATTAAAAATTATAAGTCAGGCAAATGAAGCATATATAAGTCATGCTTAATTACGAAAACAGACTTTGTCGTTGTGACTTATTGTATCGAATTCGAAAGTCCCATCCAGCTTGATGCTGAATCGCCTACCATCAACAAGGAAATTTCTATCGCACTAGCCGCGCTAGTCTTCACAGTAATCGCACATAATGAAATTTTTTCCGTCGTCAGACGACATTTCCTATGTTCATATTAGGCGAAACATTAATCACTTACTAATTCAATTAATTCAACTACTTCTAGTAATTCAACTAAGCATTTACTAAAATAAACTAGTTATATTAATTCAAACTAAGCATATACTAAAATAAAATAGTTCTATATATTAATTCAACTAGTTCAACTAAACATTTACTAAAAATAAACTAGTTCTCTATATATATTAATTCAACTAGTTCAACTAAACATTTACTAAAAATAAACTAGTTATATTAATTCAACTAGTTCAAACTAAGCATATACTAAAATAAAGTAGTTCTATATATTAATTCAACTAGTTGAACTAAGCATTTACTTACTAAAAATAAACTAGTTCTATATATTAATTCAACAAGTTCAACTAAGCATTTACTAAAAATAAACTAGTTCTATATATTAATTCAACTAGTTCAACTAAACATTTACTAATAAACTAGTTCTATATATTAATTCAACTAGTTCAACTAAGCATTATATTTACTAAAAATAAACTAGTTATTATATTAATTTAACTAGTTGAACTAAACATTAACATATTTCTAATTCATCGATGATAATATTTTTAACATTCTAAAAATAAACAAGATAGTTCTAATTCATCTAAACATTAGAAATTAAACAGAAAATAAGTAAAAAAATGTGTGTGTGTGTGTAGTGTGTGTGTATATGTGTGTACATGTGTAGTGTGTGTGTGTGTGTTTGTGTGTGTCTGTGTGTATGTGTGTGTAGTGTGTGTGTGTGTGTGTACATGTGTGTGTGTGTGTATGTATGTGTGTGTGTAGTGTGCATGTGTGTGTGCATGTATGGAGCGGCCCGGGCGCGTACGGGCGGGCGGCGGCGACGGGCGGCAGGGGCCGATGACGGCGACGAGACGGGCGGCGGCACCCAGGGACGGCGACGAGACGTGCCGACGGCGGCCGGGGACGGCGAGACGAGACGGGCGCGGCGACGACGACGGGGGCGGGGGCAGCGACGACGACGGGCGGCGGGGACGGCGAGGGCGACAGCACGGCGGCGCGGCGGCGGCGGCGTCGTCGAGATCGAGACTCACGCGCGCGAGAAAAGTGGAAAGAACTGGCGACGATAACTGAATTTTCGTAGGTGCCATGGGCCTTTAGTACCGGTTGGTGGCTCCAACCGGTACTAAAGGGCAACACATTAGTACCGGTTGGAACCTCCAACCGGTATTAATGCCCATGCGCTGCCACCCACATTTATTTTTGAGTAATTTTTTATATAGTTATTTCTTTTCTGCTTTATTTTTTTCTTCTATTTATTTCTGAATAGTTTTTTTTTCTGTATTTAGTTTCTTCGTGAAGTTTTTTGCTTAATATAATTTATTTTCTTCTATTTATTTTTGAGTAATTTGTTTATATAGTTATTCCTTTTCTGCTTTATATTTTTCTTCTATTTATTTCTGAATAGTATTTATTTTCTTCTATTTATTTTTGAGTAATTTGTTTATATAGTTATTTCTTTTCTGCTGTATTCAGTTTCTTTGTGAATATTTTTGCTTTATATAATTT